>NW_027285976.1:0-21638 GCF_036169615.1 Heliangelus exortis | reverse complement strand
CACTCCGAGATGCCACAAAGGAGTCTGCTTGCAATGCAAGAGGAGAAAAGCTCTGCAGGACATAGGCTGCCCTGTGCTCCCTCAGGTTATCTAAATGACCATGGTAGAGATTCATTAACTGGTTCCCAGCCTTCCTCAAAGCCCTAAAAGTAATTCTTGAAACACAGTGAGCAGTAATTACAAAGACCCTGATAACAGGACAAAATATCTGCTTTGAGAAGGTAAGTCCCAAGGGGCTGTGAGGACAATTTGGTTCCCTTAGTAGTAGAAATTAGCTCTTTTGTCCCTGCTTTTGCACCACAAGCAGTAGAAGATGAGATGCACCTGGTTCTGTTGTTCTTTTTCAACCACTCAAAACTCTGGTGGAGCTATTGCTGGTCCAGGAGCATTTGTAATAATAATACAAATACAATCTGGCCAACGTTGATATCAAGCTAGTGAGAGGCTGAACTCAGATGAACCATCATGCTCAGTGCTGTGTGAACACCACAAGAGATGAGACCTGTCCCAAGGAGCTTGTAATGCTGGAATTACAGAGTAATTAAAGCTGGAAGGGTCTCTCAGGACACTGTTCAGTCAAGTTTTGAATATCCCCAAGCATGGAAACCCTACAGCCTCTCTGGGTTCCTGTTCCAGTGTTTGACCACCCTCAGGGTGGGAATATTTTATTTCTAAATAAATGTTAGATTCTAATGAGAGGCAAAATCGTTGGTAAATTAACTGCTCAGATTTGGAGACACCCAAGTAAAGAGACATTGGGACAGAACATGAACCACACACAGCCCCTTCTTGTGGTTAGGGCTGGGATGGCCAATGCAGGATGACAAACACCACAAGTGACAGATGAAGGGATACAAACTGGACAAGAAAAGTGCCACCAGTTTCAGGAGACCCAACACATTCTAGAAAGAGGGGCAACTCCTGAAATCCATCTGAGCTCTGCTTTCCCTCCCAGGATGCAATTTAGAGCCTGCTTTTCTAATGAAATTAGATACAATTATTAAAGACTCGTTAAGGAAAGATAATGATGGTTATTATTGCAATAATTTAATTGCAGCATGGCTGGAGAACCTAATGAGGACCATACCAGGCCAGGTCCTACACAAATGCAGGACCAAGAACCATCCCTGCCCTGAAGAGTAAGAGGAAAGGGCCCAGAACACTTCAGCACATGTATAAACACATTTGTGGGACTTGTTCTCTTCGAGCCCACCATTAATCACAAGTGCAACTTTTGATGTCCAAGGGTTTGCAGTTGGATTCTACCAAACCAGACCTCTGCAGTGGCTCTGTGGTCACCAGAGTGACAGGAGCAGATGAGAACAAGGGAGTCAGAGGGGTAGAAAGGTCATTTAACCATCTCTCAATGTCTTTCCTCTTTGTGGAAGTGCAATATCTTGGATCACTTCAGTTTATTCTTTTGTAGCTTGATCAGAAGACACCCACATTTCCCTTGCAATCTTGTGGGCTGGCTGGAGAAGATGGAATCAGAAGGAGCTCAGGAATATTGTAAGGGAGCTTTAAAACCAACCAGCAACTCTGAACATACCACTGAATCTGTGACTACATTAGGGGTGGTGTTTTCTTTTTGCTTTTTTTTCCTCCCCCTGGATGAATCTGAAGCTTCCCAGGTCATCTGGGAATGTGCCCTGGAGACAGGCAGTGGCAAAGGGGGGAGGGAAATCAACCAACTGAACAAGCTGTAATTATTTAAAGATGTAAAAATATATATATTATGAAGTAGTATGGCTACCAATCCACGTAACTTCTACACCTTTAGAACTAATGGAAATAAAACAACTCTAATAAAACCAAAAGGCTACTCTTTGACTATCTTTGTGGACTTCTTGGAGAGGGCTGGGGAGAAATGGGCACGTATGAAGAGAACCTGGAGAAGCAGTGGTACAGTGGGTCCTGTTCTAGGGAGCTCATAACAGAATAACTTGAGTCAGAAGGGACTGGACCAGGTTTCTCAGGACCCTTCTCAGTCAAGTTTTGAATATTACCAAGGATGGAAACCCTACAACCTCTCTGGGTTCCTGTTCCACTGTTTGATCATCCTCGTGGTGGGACTATTCTTCCAAATAAATGTTAGATTCTAATAAGAGACAAAATAATTGGTAAATTGGTTGCCAGACATGGGGACACCCAAGCATCATTGCAAGAGACTGAACATTGCCTCCAAGCCCAGGAACCACACAGAGCCCCTTCCTGTAGGTAGAGGGTGGGATGGGTGATGCAGGATGACAAAAGTGACAGATCCAGCAATGGAACAACTCAAGACCAGGCTGGATAAGGATTGGAAGAACCTGATGTGGTGGGAAGTGTCCCTGCCCGTGGCAGGGGGGTGGAACTGGATGTTCTTTGAGGTCCCTTCCAACCCAAACCAATCTGGGATTTTAACACAAAGGGGGAAAGCACCCAATGTGTTTTCCATGCAGCAGGAGCAGAGAGGAGGAGAGGGAAAACTTCTCAGGGCACCTTAATACCATCAGGACTTCTCTTTCTGCTCCCCCCATTAAAGTGGTTTTGCTGTTGTTGAGCTTAACCACTCCCAGCTGGACCTAGACCCTGCCCTTAAGCCACAATCCCCTCCCACCTTCTCCTGAGGGTGGAGTTGGGTGAGCAAAACCCTCTTAAAAGCACCTGACCTTCCTCCCAGCTTCCTTCTGGGTCTAACTGGTCCCTGGCCCCTGTGTAACTGGGGAGGGTGAGTGGGGCCAGCACTTGAAATCCAAACCATTCCTTCCCCCATCAGCCAACTGGGCAGCTCTCCTGTTATTTGATGAGGCTCCTTTTCTGCTGTTGAATCCAGGTGGGTGGGAGGGCTCTGGGTGTGGAGGGTGATGTGGGGGGGTAGGTTGGTTATGGAGAGGGTGGAGATGGTGTGGGAGGTGACTGGGGATGGTGGAAGGGGGAGTGGGGTTTGAGGAAGGGCTCAGGAGTGGAAGGGGAGAAATGAAGAGGTGGAGAGAGGCTGCATGGTCTGCTCCCAGAGGGTGGTCCTGGGAAGACCAATGGCTTGAGGGCTGGATGAAGGGATTTAGGACTCATGGGTGCTTGCTTTGGGGCAGGTGTTGGGTGGTTTCTCCTTCCTTAGGGCTCTGGTGTGGTCAGACTACTTTTGGAGAACTGCAAATTGATGCCTGGCTGAGGTGAAGGAGATGAGGAGCTCTGATTCCTCCCTGATTGCATGTGGTGGGTCAGGGCTGTGCCTTGAGATCCCTGCAGGAGCCTTGTGTGGGGGTGTGGGGCTTCATCTGCAGGGGGGTCTGTGGCTGGAGGTCACCAAGACCCCATCCCAGGAGGTGTTTAAAAGCTGTAGATGTAGTGCTGAGGGACAAACATGGGTTAGTGCTGAGTTAACACTTGGACTTGATCTTAAAGGTGTTTTCCAACCCAAATGATCCTGTAAAGGTAGTTTGTATGGCAGCAATATCTTTGATTTTGTATCTGGGGTCTAGGTAAGCTTTTCCTCAAGGTCTTTTTGTTGGAGAAGCTGAATAAGCTGGGGCTGTTCAGCCTGGAGAAGAGGAGGTTGAGGGGAGACCTTGTTGTCCTCTACAATTATCTGAAAGGAGCTTGTAGTGAGGGGGGTGTTGGAGATGAGGAAAAATGTCTTCACTGGAAGAGTAATAAAACATTGGAGCAGGTTGCCAGGGAGGTGGTGGAGTCACCATCCCTGGGGATGTTCAAAAAACAAATACATGTGGCACTTGGGGAGATTTAGTGGTGTGGGACTCAAGGTTGGACTCAATGATCTTGAAGGTCCTTTCCAACCATGATGATTCTGTGGTTCTGTGGTTCTGCTCATCCAATCTTCTGATCCCAGGTGCTGCTAGTAAGGTGGATGACTGCTCCCTACCTGTCCCCATGTCATTGTAGCCAGTGGGACAAGCAGCTGGTAGGGCCAAGAGAGGGGATGAGCTGACTCCAGTGCTGACCAGGGAGCAGGGCTTCTCTTGGGGGCTGGGTCAGGAACAGGATGGGTCAGCATGGCCTGTGCTGGTTCTGGTTCATTAATGGCTCTGTAAGGTTGTGTTCCTCCTTTGTGCTGGGATATCAAGGCTGTGACCAAGGGAAGGGTTGGAGCTAGGGGAGCTTTTGCTCCTGGTGAGAAGGGAGATGCTAAGCAGGCTTAATTTAAGGTCCTCTATGACTCCTCCAGCACCTGTGGTATGAAAGGGCTCCTGGAGATCCTCGGGCCAAATTCTTGCTTATGGGATGAAAACTGCCATTGGGCCTTATTTGGTGGAATTCTGGATATCCCCAAGTAGGGAAATGACCCTTCTGGGCCTGAAAGAAACCTTTTTTTCTCCATGGAGTTTGCCACAGGGAGGTGAGGAAAATGGGGACAAGGATTTTCTGCTGATTTTGGCCTCTGGCTGGGCATATTTCTGAGCTGTAACTTTTCTTCAAGTCTAGAGCACCAAGTGTGAGGAGGTCCTGCTGCTCCCTCAGCAGTTGCTGAAGATGCCAGAGGGCCCCTCAGTGAGGAAATTCCAGCTGCTGACCTCCCCTTTTGTGGGGCAAGTGGTGGTCAAAGTGGGGGGAAGCAGCCGGAAGATCAATGTGAATTCCCTGAATTCCCTGAGGCTTCAGGACTCCCAGGTGAGCTGTAGGAAAGATGAACTTATAGGTCCATAACAATTCTGAGGCAAACTGTAATTGTCCTGTATCTGGGCCACAGAAGGTGCCTAAACTGAGTGACACCAAACTTAGATCTGATGTGGACCATTGGCTTTGTTTATAGCCAGAGAAAAGGTGCATGTGGCCATGGTGCAGAGTTTGGGATCAAGGTTACTGTGAGGCAGAACTGTTGGACATGGAGATGCCCAGAATTATTTGCAGTTTTGGGTCAGTTGTGCTAATGCTGTGGTTCTGGGCCTCTTGAGGGATGAAGAGGTGGTGTTGGTGAGGGCTGTTTGTAGATGAGTGTTCATTTCTTTCAGTATGTGAAGGTCAGAAGCAGCAGCTTTGTTCTCTTCAACTTGGAGAGTTGAATCTCTTGTACCAGAGGGGGGGGTTTCACCTGGGAAGGTTGAAATGTCAGTGCTGGGGGTACTTGTGAGACAGTCACACTGGGTCAGTCCTGCTGAGGGTTTCACTTGCCTGACCTCCTTCAGATGGTGATTTAGGTTTACCATGGAATCACAGCATGGTTTGGGTTGGAATGGACCTTTAAAAATCATCTAGTCTCAACCACCCTGCCATGGTCAGGGACACCTCCCACCCTTAGGAATTTTTTTAATCTTTTGCCTTTTTCATGGTTGTGTAGTTTCCTGCTGATTTTCCCCACAAAAATCTGGAGAAAAGAGAAAGTGAGGCTGAAATTTGAACATAACCCTTATTAGACATCAGAGGATCCATCCTTGTTTCTTCCCAGCCTGTGGTAATCATAGAATCCCAGTCTGGTTTGGGTTGGAGGGGACCTTAAAGCTCATCCAGTTCCAACCCCCTGCATGGGCAGGGACACCTCCCACAGCCCAGGGTGCTCCAAGCCCCATCCAACCTGGGCTGAGACACTGCCAGGGATGGGGCAGCCACAGCTTCTCTGGGCAACCTGGGGGCTCAGCACCCTCACAGCAATGAATTTCTTCCTATTACTCAACCTAAATCTCCCCTCTTTCAGCTTAAACTTGTTCTCCTTCATCCTATCACTCCAGGCCCTTGTAAAAAGTCCCTTTCCAGTTTGTCTGGAGCCCCTTCAGGTACTGGAAGGTGCTCTAAGGTGTCCCCAGAGCCATCTGCTCTCCAGGCTGAGTAACCCCAACTCCACGGACCAAATGTTAGTGCAGCCTCAGCCCTGATTCCAGAGGATTCTCAGCTGAGGGCAGAGATGTGAGCAGCTCAACAGTAATTTGTGCCACTCATGAGTAAGGTCTCACCCTTGCCTGAGACATTTAGAGCCAGCATGAAGTGAATGAGGAGCAGTGATGACTTTGAAACCCTCAGTGTCTCTTTTATGTCTCTGATGAATCCCATCTTCAGGGTGGGTGATGTGCCTAAAAGAGATTGCAGAAAATAATCCCCTGTGTGGAAATGGCCAGAGGTTACGTGGATCCTCAGCACCTCCCACTTTTTCTCTTAGGTTCACGGGAAGAATTTATACCTGGCATTTGTGGCATCTAAAGGTCCCTTAGGACCAACTGCAGAAGAAACAGGACTGCAAAGAGAGGCTGCTAGTGGAGCAAGTTCTGCCCAGGTTTGTGCTTCAGAGAAACAGCCCCAAGCTGAAGAGCTGCTGGAACTTCAGAACTCAAGATCTGAACCTCCAGATGGAGCAGAGGGTCCCAGCAATTGGCTGCACTTCCACTTTGGTTTGTTTGGCAGCATTCGGGCAAATGAGTTCTCAAGAGCAAACAAAGCCAATAAGAGGGGGGACTGGAAGGATCCTGCACCCAGGTATTTGGTGGAGTCTTCAAAAACTCTGCTTCCTTTTAACTCCAACTAAATCTGTGTGGGAATGCTCTTAGCCCTGTCTTTTCTCTGGTATTTCTTAAGGTAAATATCTGTAAGGGATGATGTGAGGTGTGTTCACCCAAGGAACGTTGCTTGCAAGCCTGGGGATCATGGTACCACCAGCACAGTTCAGTTTTTTTATTCAAAGAGAGCTTCTAAGATGCCAGGCTGAATAATGCCCTGGAAGTGCCACTTTCTCCCAGTTATGTTTGTTTTGTTTTTTTTTTTTCTAACAAAGAAACAAAGCCTTGGATAAACAGCATACATCCATGGCAACTGTGTGGTAAAAGCACAAGTTCACTGGAAGTCTACTGAAGAAGTCGACTGCTGCTGTCTCTTTCTACTGGTTTTTGGTTTTTTTTTTTGTTTTGTTTTGTTTTTGTCAGTTTGTTGGGTTTTTTTGGTTGGTTGTTTGGGTTTTTTTGGGGTTTTTTTTTTGTTGTTGTTCTGTCTTTTTTTTTTATTTTTTTTTGTGCAAGTTTCTTCAGCCAGAGCAGAACAGAACAAATTGCCCAAGGGTGTTTTTAGTGTAACTTTTAAACCTCTCTTTTTCTCCCAGGCTGGTTCTGCACTTTGAGAGCGGAGGGTTCCTGGTTTTCTACAACTGCCGAATGCAGTGGATCTCCTCTCCAAGGGCTGATCCTGCTTCTGACATCCTCTCCGTGGAATTCCACCGTGGGCAGGCACTGGATGCCCTCCGTGCACCCCGGCCCATCTGCTACACCCTCTTAGACCAAAGATATTTTTCAGGGCTGGGTAAGTTCCAGGGCAACAAATGGTAGGAGGTGCGTGGGCTTTTCCCTTTTTTTTTTTTTTTTTTTTTTTTTTGATCTACTGATCCAAAGCTGGGTGTCTGAGCTTTTTTTTTTTTTTTCTCCTTGGTTTTCTGGCTTCTGGTTGACCTTGCTGGGGGTGTGTGGTCACCTTGCTGAGGACAAGGCTTGGAGCCTGTAGCTGCAGGTTGCAGATGCTTTGGGTGCACCCTGTGAGCAGTGTTGTGTCCATGGAATCATAGAATTGGCTGGGTTGGAAGGGACCTCAGAGATCATCAAGTCCAACCCTTGATCCACTCCCCCCGTGGTTCCCAGCCCATGGCACTGAGTGCCACATCCAGGCTCTTTGAATATCTCTTTGAATATCTCCAGGGATGGAGAATCCACTACTTCCCTGGGCAGCCCATTCTAATGCCTGATCACCCTCTCTGTAAAGAAATTCTTTCTAATGTCCAACCTAAACCTCCCCTGGCACAACTTGAGACCTCTTGTGCCCTCTTGTCTTGCTGAGAGCTGCCTGGGAAAAGAGCCCAACCCCCCCCTGGCTCCAACCTCCTTTCAGGGAGTTGGAGAGAGTGATGAGGTCTCCCCTGAGCCTCCTCTTCTCCAGCCTCAACACCCCCAGCTCCCTCAGCCCTTCCTCACAGGACTTGTGCTGGATCCCTTCCCAGCCTCCTTGCTCTTCTCTGGACCTGCTCCAGCACCTCAAGCTCCTTCCTGAGCTGAGGGGCCCAGAACTGGACACAGGACTCAAGCTGTGGCCTCCCCAGGGCTGAGCACAGGGGCAGAATCCCTTCCCTGGACCTGCTGGCCACGCTGTTCCTGAGCCAGCCCAGGATGCCATTGGCCTTCTTGGCCACCTGGGCACACTGCTGGCTCCTGTTCAGCTTAAGGACTTAAGGCTGGATTGGTTGTACTTAGGGGTGAAAGCACAGTCTGCTTCAAGGGTGGTGGGAAGAGAACACCTTCCAGTCCCACCCCAGTTAGGTCTGCTCCTGTTGTGCCAGCTTTGACACGGGAACGGTGTTGCTAGCTGTGATCCCTGAGGCAGAAGTCACGGTGGTTGGAGGCATCATCCTGATAGGAAATATCCTTCTTTTTCTCCTCATTTCTCACCCTCTCCAGGCAACATCATTAAGAATGAGGTCCTGTACCTGGCCAAGATCCATCCCTTAACCCCAGGCTCCCTCTTGTCTCTCTCGGATCTGGAGCGGCTCCTCGACTGCGCCGTTCAGTTCAGCTCTGCCTGGCTGCACAGCAAGTTGAGGGGTGCAGGGCTGCACCCCCAGATCTACCAGAAGGAGCAGTGTCCGCTGGGCCATGCGGTGACACAGGGAACCCTCGGGCCCTCAGGAGGCCTGAAGAGGCTGACGTGGTGGTGTCCCCAGTGCCAGCCTGAGGTGCTGCCAGGGGATGGGGATCCCCCTCCTGTCACCGACTGACCTGGCTCCGTGTCCCTCTCAGCCTGGAGGGCGGTCTCCTGGTCATCGTTTAGTTAGAAGGTGGTTTTTTGGGGTTTTGTGGTTTTGTGTTTGTTTTTTGGGGGTTTGTGTTTGGGGGTTTGTTTTTTGGGGGTTTGTTTTTTGGGGGTTTGTTTTTTGGGGGTTTGTTTTTTGGGGGTTTGTTTTTTGGGGGTTTGTTTTTTGGGGGGGGGTTTGGAGGGGGTTTTGGGGGGCTTTTTTTTGGGTTTTTTTGGGGTGTGGTTTTTGGGGTGTGGTTTTTGGGGTGTTTCTGGGGGTTTTTTCTTTTTTTTTGGGGGGGTTTTTTGGGGGGGTCTTTCTTGGGGGGGTCTTTCTTGGGGGGGTCTTTCTTGGGGGGGTCTTTCTTGGGGGTTTTTTTGGGGGGTTTTTTTGGGGGGTTTTTTTGGGGGGTTTTTTTGGGGGGTTTTTTTGGGGGGTTTTTTTGGGGGGTTTTTTTGGGGGGTTTTTTTGGGTTTTTTTTGGGGGGGGTTTGGGGTTTTTTTGGGGGGGTGTTTTTTGGGGTGTTTTTTTGGGGGGGTGTTTTTTTTGGGGGGTGTTTTTTTTGGGGGGGTGTTTTTTTTTGTGGGGGTGTTTTTTTGGGGGTGTTTTTTTTTGGGGGGTGTTTTTTTGGGGGGGTGTTTTTTTGGGGGGTGTTTTTTTTGGGGGGTGTTTTTTTTGGGGGGTGTTTTTTTTGGGGGGTGTTTTTTTTGGGGGGTGTTTTTTTTGGGGGGTGTTTTTTTTGGGGGGTGTTTTTTTTCGTTTTCTTTTGGTTGTTTTGTTGTTTTTTTTCTGTTTTGTCACCGAGTGACCTGGCTCTCAGTGTCCCTCTCATCCTGGAGGGTGGTCTCGTGGTCATCTTTTAGTTAGAAGGTGTTTTTTTCATTTCCTTTTTGTGACAGTGACACAACCGTGTCACTCCTTGGAGCAGCCCTGAGGGGACCCAACAGCTCAGGGAGGTGACAGCTGTGGGCTGAAGTCACCCTGGTGCAGGTGTTGGCAGCAAGGAGAGGGAATCCCTCTGCCCAGTTACATCTCCGTGGAAAATAATAATAATAATAATAATAATAATAATAATAAAAAAAAAAATATATATGTATTCTGCTTTAACAAGTGGGGGAGGGACTTTTTTTTTTCCACTTTTTTTTTCCACTTTTTTTTTCCACTTTTTTTTTCCACTTTTTTTTTCCACTTTTTTTTTCCACTTTTTTTTCCACTTTTTTTTCCACTTTTTTTTTCCACTTTTTTTTCCACTTTTTTTTCCACTTTTTTTTCCACTTTTTTTTCCACTTTTTTTTCCACTTTTTTTTCCACTTTTTTTTCCACTTTTTTTTCCACTTTTTTTTCCACTTTTTTTTCCACTTTTTTTTCCACTTTTTTTTTCCACTTTTTTTTCCACTTTTTTTTCCACTTTTTTTTTCCACTTTTTTTTTCCACTTTTTTTTTCCACTTTTTTTTTCCACTTTTTTTTCCACTTCTTTTTTTTTTTCCACTTCTTTTTTTTTCCACTTCTTTTTTTTTTTTCCACTTCTTTTTTTTTTTCCACTTCTTTTTTTTTTTCCACTTCTTTTTTTTTTTTCCACTTCTTTTTTTTTTTTCCACTTCTTTTTTTTTTTCCACTTCTTTTTTTTTTTTCCACTTCTTTTTTTTTTTTCCACTTCTTTTTTTTTTTTCCACTTCTTTTTTTTTTTTCCACTTCTTTTTTTTTTCCACTTTTTCCCTGTTGCACATCACAATCCAGTTTATGTTCAAAGTCACCTTTAAAGCTGATGTACTTCCAACTCCCCTGCAGTGATCAGGGCCCTCTTCACCTGGATCAGGTTTCTCAGATTCTGATGCAACCTGCCCAGGAATGTTTCCAGTCATGGGGCATCTACTACTTTTTTGGGAGACCTATTCACTTCTTTCACAATCCTCCCTGTAAAATATTTATCCCTTATTTCAGCTCAGAAAAGCAACTTCAAAAACAGCACCTCAAGTGACTTTGGGTTCAAAACCATCACCTCTTGTCCCATCACATCACCTCTTGTCCCTGCCAAAAAGCCAGACCCATTTTTATTTTTTGGCCCCTGTAAACATTGAAATGTTGCAACAAGGGCTCTCCAGAACCTGAAACCACCCAAGGGTGTCACAATTCCAGTGTTATTTGGGAAGCAGGCCACCACTGAGCTCTTTCACTCCGGCATTCCCAGTTAACAGGGAAGGACCTGATGGAGCAAATCCAGAATGACACCAAAAATGATCACAGGGATAAAGGACCTTTCCTGTGGGGAAAAGCTGAGAGAGTTGGGGTCGTCCAGCCTGGAGAAGACTCTGGGGAGACCTTGGGATACCTAAAGGAAAGCTGGGGAGGGACTTTGGAGAAGGGCAGGGGGTGACAGGACAAGGGGTGGTTTTAAGCTGAAAGAGGGGGGACTGAGATGAGATCCTAGGAAGAAATTCATTGCTGTGAGGGTGCTGAGCCCCTGGCCCAGGTTTCCCAGAGAAGCTGTGGCTGCCCCATCCCTGGCAGTGTCTCAGCCCAGGTTGGATGGGGCTTGGAGCACCCTGGGCTGGGGGAGGTGTCCCTGCCCATGCAGGGGGTTGGAACTGGATGAGCTTTAAGGTCCCCTCCAACCCAAACCATTCTGTGATTCTATGAATTGGGAATGTTTAGTTTGGAGAAGAGAAGGCTGAGAGGAGACCTTATTGCTCTCTACAGTTCCCTGCAAGGAGGTGGTTTAACACTTGAAGAGGGGAGATTGAGGTTGGACATCAGGAAGAAATTATTTAATTTGAGGTTGCTGAGCCCCTGGTTGCCCAGGTATCCCGGAGAAGCTGTGGCTGCCCCATCCCTGGCAGTGTCTCAGCCCAGGCTGGATGGGGCTTGGAGCACCCTGGGCTGGGGGAGGTGTCCCTGAACATGGAAGGGGTTTGGAACTGGATGAGCTTTAAGATCCATTCCAACCCAAACCATTCCATGATTCTGTGATTCTATGAATTGGGAATATTTAGTTTGGAGAAGAGAAGGCTGAGAGGAGACCTTATTGCTCTCTACAGTTCCCTGCAAGGAGGTGGTTTAACACTTGAAGAGGGGAGATTTGGGTTGGACATTAGGAAGAAATTATTTAATTTGAGGGTGCTGAGCCCCTGGTTGCCCAGGTTTCCCAGAGAAGCTGTGGCTGCCCCATCCCTGGCAGTGTCTCAGCTCAGGTTGGATGGGGCTTGGAGCATCCTGGGCTGGGGGAGGTGTCCCTGACCATGCAGGGGGTTGGAACTGGATGAGCTTTAAGGTCCCTTCCAACCCAAACCATTCCATGATTCCGTGATTCTATGAATTGGGAATGTTTAGTTTGGAGAAGAGAAGGCTGAGAGGAGACCTTATTGCTCTCTACAGTTCCCTGCAAGGAGGTGTTTTAACACTTGAAGAGGGGAGATTTGGGTTGGACATTAGGAAGAAATGATTTGAGGGTGCTGAGCCCCTGGCCCAGGTTTCCCAGAGAAGCTGTGGCTGCCCCATCCCTGGCAGTGCCTCAGCACAGGTTGGATGGGGCTTGGAGCACCCTGGGCTGTGGGAGGTGTCCCTGCCCATGGAATTGGGGGTTGGAATTCGATGCCCTTTGAGGTCCCTACCAGTCTGTGACTCTAAAACCCCAAGGTCTCCTCAGGGCTGCTCCCTAACCCTCCTCCCCCCAGCCTGCATTCGGGGGGGGAATGGGACAGCAGGTGCCACACAAACCGCCTCAGGGCTGAGGGAGGGGAGGCCCTGCCCTCACCTCGGGGCTCCCTGGGGAAGGAGGAGCGGGGAAAGACTGGGGAAGGGGAGGGGGTGAGGGCTGAGGAAGGCGGGGGGGCTGTGGGACTGCCCCTTCCCCGGTACCCCCGGGGCTCTGAGGGGGCTCTGAAGCCGCCGCTTCTCCCCCTCCGCCCCCGCCGCCTCTCTCCCGCTCCGCGTGTGGTGACGGTCGGCGCCAGCCAATCAGCGCCCCCCGCCCGCCGTCACACCAGCCGCGCCGCCTTTCTATTGGCTGGCGCTCCCCTGGTGCGAGCGCGCTTCCACCAATAGGAGTCTCCTCCTGCCCAACGAGCGATGGGGAGAGCGAGACGATTGGTGGAGAGACGGGGAAGGGGCGGGGCGGAGGCGGCTCCGTCCCCGCACCGGTTAAGCGGCGGGGCAGGGATAGAGGGGGGGGCGGTGGGTGAACGGGCGTCGGTACCGGGGGGAGATGAACGTGGGCCCTATGGAGCTGCTGAGGAAATGGCTGAGCCACCCCCAGGACATTTACAACCTGCTGCGGTTCAAGATGGGCGGCTACCGGACCGTCATGCCGCGGGTCGACCCGGTGAGCCGTGGCGGCATGCGGGGGGGGGGAGGGATAGGGGTTGCGGTTCGTTATCTCCGGGGGATGCTGGGGGTGCTGCCGCCGTGTGAGGGTCGGGATAAGGAGGAGGAAGAGGAGGAGAAGGAAGGGGCTGTCATCTCCCTGCGGCGTTGCCATGGGGGAGCGTTGAGCCGCCAAAGGCAGCACCGGGGTTGCGGTGGGCAGCACCGGGGAGGCTTCGCACCGGCTCGGTGTTTGCCGGGTGATGGCAGCGCTCAGGGCTCTCGTTCATTGCAAGGGGCTGGGGGCATCACAACGGCTCCGTGCTTTCGTTGCGGTGGGTCGGGCTTTACCGTGCGTGGCTCGGGGCCAGTACCGGTGGTGCAGGGCCTCAGTGCTTCCCGTGCAAAGCCCCGGTGCTCTCCGTTCAAGTAGCGATGGTTTCCGTGCGGTCTCGGTGCTTTCCCTGCAGGGTACCCGGTGTTGCACAGCTTCCTGTGCCAGCCCCGGGTGGTTGGTTGGTTGGTTGGTTGGTTGGTTGGTTTTTTCTCATGGTTGGGAAGGACCTTCAGGATCAGCAAGTCCAGCGACCATTAACCATTAAATAGCAGAATCATCCTGGTTGGAAAGAGATCACCAAGTCCAACCCTTGATCCACTCCCCCTGTGGTTCCCAGCCCATGGCACTGAGTGCCACATCCAGGCTCTTTTGAAATATCTCCAGGGATGGAGAATCCACCCCTTCCCTGGGCAGCCCATTCCAATGCCTGATCACCCTCTCCAGAAAGAAATTCTTTCTAATGTCCAACCTAAACCTCCCCTGGCACAACTTGAGACCTCTTGTGCCCTCTTGTCTTGCTGAGAGTTGCCTGGGAAAGGAGCCCAACCCCCCCCTGGCTCCAACCTCCTTTCAGGGAGTTGGAGAGAGTGATGAGGTCTCCCCTGAGCCTCCTCTTCTCCAGCCTCAACACCCCCAGCTCCCTCAGCCCTTCCTCACAGCACTTGTGCTGGATCCCTTCCCAGCCTCCTTGCTCTTCTCTGGACCTGCTCCAGCACCTCAATCTCCTTCCTGAGCTGAGGGGCCCAGAACTGGACACAGGACTCAAGCTGTGGCCTCCCCAGGGCTGAGCACAGGGGCAGAATCCCTTCCCTGGACCTGCTGGCCACGCTCTTCCTGACACAGCCCAGGATGCCATTGGCCTTCTTGGCCACCTGGGTGGGGAACCATCACCTCCCAAAACACCCCTCATCTACCCATTTTTTTGAACACCCCCAGGGACTGCGACTCCACCACCTCCCTGGGCAGCCTCTTCCGATGCTTCACCACTCTTTCACTGAAGAAACTTTTCCTGATCTCCAATCCGAACCTCCCCTGCTCCAACTGGAACCCAGTACCTCCTGTCCTGTCACTGGGGAGAAGAGGCAAACCCCAGCCTCCTGTCAGGGAGTTGTAGAGGGCAATGAGCTCTCCTCTCACCCTTCTCCAGGCTGAACATTCCCAACTCCCTCAGCTTCTCCTCGCATCCTCATCACCAGCCCGGTTCTTTTAGGCTGGTTTGCCCTCCCGGTTCCGCTCCTCTCCTCCCCATTCTCCCGTCAGGCTCCCGATCCTCAGCCTCAAACCCTCCGTGTTCTCTCCATCTGCTCTCCGTCCATTCCCCTTTTTTTCTTTCCCCTTTCCGCGGTGGTTTCTCTGTAAGATCCCCACCATCTCACAGCCCGCGGTTTTCTCCGGGCTGGCTGAGGGGCGGGCCAGGGCGGGTCGGGGCGGAGCGGTCCGGTCCGGTCCGTCCCTCAGCCCCTCACCAGCACCGTTGCCCCATGGCGTGCGGCTGCAGAGCCGCGTCCCTCCTCAGGCGGACACTGTCCCTGTCCCCTCCGCGGGGACCTCCCCGGGCTCTGGCCCGGTTGAGAGGAGCCGGTGGTCGGAGGTTGCAGCCATGCGGGACCCCCCCGGTCGCCCCCCGCCTCCAACCGGGTCTCTGTCCCCCGCTCTGCCCGCAGGAATCGCTGGGACGGGGACTTCGAACCTGCTACCGGTACCTCAACCAGACCAGCCGGAGCTTCGCCGCTGTGATCCAGGCCCTGGATGGAGAGCTGAGGTGAGATGGGAAGAGGAACAAGGTTGGGGGGGATGTGGGGTTTGGGGTGAGGGAGGTGTTCAATGGGTTCCCCCAAGGGTGGGGGTCTCCGGGAGGTGGGGAGTGCAGTGCCCTCCCACCCCCTCCCCAACACTAGAGGTGGTGGGTGCCATGGTCACCCGGTGGCAGGGGTCTCCAGGAGATGGTGGGTGCAATGGCCACCTAATGCTAGGGGTCTGTAGTGGGCATAATGATCCTCCCCCCAGATGCCAGGGGTCCCTAGAAGGGTGGGTTCAGTACCCCCTGACACCAGGGGTTTCCAGGAGATGGTGGGTACAATGTCCCCATGATGCTGGGGGTCCTCAGGAGGTTGGGGGGTCCAGTACCCTCCTGGCACCAGGGGTCTCCAGGAGATGGTGGGGGGTACAGTGCTCCCCAGATGCTGGGGGTCCCCAGGAGGTTGGGGGTCCAGTACCCTCTTGACACCAGGGCTCTCCAGGAGGTGATGGGTACAAAGCCCCTATGATGCTGGGGGTCCCGAGGAGGTTGGGGGTTCAGTATCCCCCTGCTACCAGGGCTCTCCAGGAGGTGGTGGGTGCAGTGCCCCCATGATGCTGTTGATCTCCAGGAATCTGGGGGTTCAGTGCCCTCCTGACACCAGAGCTCTCCAGGAGGTGATGATTGTATGGCCCCCCAACACTGGGGCTCCTAAGGAGGTGGTGGGTGCCCTCTCAAAACCAGGGCTCCCTGGCAGAGCTGGCCAAGAGGTGATCCACACACAATACCCCACATGCCATGTTCCTTTAGCTGAGCAGCTGGGAAACACTTCTTCCCTCCCAGTTCAGTAGGCAGCCACCATACTGGGCTGAGCTGGCCAGAAGGCACTCAGTGCAGCCTCACCCCATGCAGCTGGACATGGGGTCCTTCACGTCTGAGCTGGTTGGGTGCCATGAAGCCCCCCCAGGTTGAGCAGTCCTGGGGACAAGCTTCTTGGTCAGCAGGCAGTTAAACACAGTGCCTGGGCATGTGCTGTTTGTGACACCTTGGGAATGTGTCCTGGCACTGCCAAGGCTGGCACTGGCCAGAGGGAGGAGGTGAGAAAACACCCAGGGCTGACCAAGGGTCTGGACCCTGCTGAGGAGGTGCTTTTGGAAAGCAGCTGCCTCCAAACCTACTCAATCATTTCAGAGGACTTGCTGCACCCTTTTTTTTTTTTTTTTTTTCTCTGTCCAAATTTTGATGACCTGTGCAGGAAACCTTCAGATGGTGACAGTAACTGAGGATGCAAAAAGTTGAGCTGCCTGGGGCCTTGTGCACGTACATCTTTATATTCATACAGTAATTACTGGTTTCAAGTTAACCTGAGCTGGGTTAATCAACAAAATTAGGGGTTCCTACAAGTTTGCACTGGACATGCCTAATGCTGTGGTTCCAACTCTCCCAGCCTGAACACTGAGTTCTCTGTTGGGTATCTGAGCCCTGGTTGGGCATTTTGGATGCTGCCCCATAGCTGTCATCCAGCATTTATGAAATGGTTGTTTGCAGCCTGGCTTACAGGAAATATTAAAAAAAAAAAAAATCAGTGACTTGGATGGGGTTGCATGGAAATGGATGAGTAGGGCCAAGAACTAAACTTTGGATTTTGATATTTTTTTTTCCATTCTTGGTACCTTTGCTAATGCAGAAATTAAAAAAATGTAAAAAACAAGGCCAAGCAATAAAACACCTTGGGACCTGTTAGCAGTTACGTGGTGTGCTTGCCTTGGTCACCCTGCAGTTTTCTTCTTTATGTCTCTTCAGTCCTGGCTTTGTACTTTGCTTAGATCAGGAAGGCCCTGTCCCCTCCAGGCACAGAAACTTCTGCCTGGCATCCTAAAAAAAATGCTGCTGCTGGATCTTTGCAACCTTGGGCTTGCTGTGGAATTAGAGCTGGCTCTGGAGGGGATCAGAAGAAACTCATTTTCAAAGCCACAGTAGCTCTGCTGAAGAGTTGAGGGACAAAAGAGGGAAATGCACAATAGGCAGAATGTAGGACCAGACAGAGCAGCAAGCTGACCAAATGAATTAATTTTGCTGGATGGCATCAAAGAAGCCTTTTCACTGATGCTAAACCTCCCCATTCAGGGGTTAAACTGAACCCCTGTGGTCACAGACTGCTAAATAGTTCCCTCTGTGCTTGCTGGGTGAAGGAGCTGCTAGTGGGGGGTTCAAGCTTTAAAACCACCTCAGGAGGTTGGATGGGGCTTGGAGCAACCTGGGCTGGTGGGAGGTTGGATCCAGCCCAGGGGGGTTGGATCTTGATGATCTTTAAAGTCCTTTCCAACCCAAACCAGTCTGGGATTCTAAACACAGCACTGCTCAGGGTCTGCTCCCCCTTGGAATGAAATCTCTTTGTTTGAAGTTTGGTTTGGCATGAAGCTCTTGTTCCCTGGTTCACATCCCTGCTCCCAGGAGACTTTCCATATGTCCCCTGAGAACTGCTGGAAAACTGCTGGAAACTTCTGGACGAGTGCTTGTAGTGATGTTCCTCAGGCTGGTACACAGGGAGTTGAGGTAAAATGTTTGCTTTCTTCCTGCTTATTTTTTTTGGCCCCTGTGTTTTGCTGGCCAGGGCTCTGTCCAGCCTGTTGCTCCATGGTTTGGGTGTTTTCTTGGAAGGTGGGAGGCTCCAAACTGCAGCTTCATCAGCAGCAGAGCCAACATCCTCATTCACAGTGGTAGAGAGGAGCCAACATCATGGCTCCTTTTCCTGTGGTGAAGAGGAGGAGAATGATGCCCTTCCCTTTGCTGCCAGCTCATGGTTCTGCCTGTCCTGGGGTCCTTTTGGGATCAATTCCTGCAGTTTCAGATGCTTTCTGGAGAAGACCAGCCTTGTGCTGGCAGAGGGTGGATGTGGTGGCAAGGAGAAAGCTCTGGGAAGAGTGGAGCAGGGGTGGAACTTGAACCCTGAGATAAAACTGTGCTTGCTCTTTGGAAATTGATGCTTCCAGCTGTTTGAAAGGGGAACATGTTGGAATATCCTCTTCCCAGCACTGGGAACAAGACTGTGTGACTGGGAACACTGTCACACATGTTTTCTGGTGAAGGTTGGTGGCTCTGGTTGGCCCCTCCTGTCATCCCTGGGGATCTCAGGTTGGAGCTCAGCTGGGACTGTGTTGCCTGGGAACCCTGCAGAGAAACAGAGAGCTGCAGGCAGGCCATGCTCACTGTGTAGGTGTTTTTATGATCTTATATTTTATAGAATCATCAAGTGGTTTGGGTTGGAAGGGACCTTTAAAGGTCATCTGCTCCCATCTCCCTGCACTGAGATCTTAAACCAGATCAGGGTGCTCAGATCCCTGTCCAACCTGAGCTGGGATGTTTCCAGGGATGGAGCATCTCCCACGTCTCTGGGCAACCTGGGCCAGTGTCTCACCACTTTCAGCATAAAAAATGTCTTCCTTTGATTTGCCCAGATTGCCATGGAGCTGAATTCAGTATGAGATGGAAGATGGGGAAAATCTTTTGATGCAGGAGAGAGCTTGAAGAAGGGTTTCATCTGTGCTGGGCTCTGGAGTTGTTGCTAGTTCTTTCCTTGGTGTGGATGTGTGAGGTTCTGGGGAGGCATTTCAGCTTCTGCTCTGTCTTTCTTGGTTGCTCCTGGTAGAAGTTGCAGCTGAAGGGGTATGAGTCCAATCTTGTGGGATGAACCTTTCCAGCCTGGTTGAAATGGAAAAACTCAGTCATGCAAACAGGAGGGCACAGGAAAGCTGCTCACAAGCTCTCTGGTGTGTGCTTTGACAGAGGTATTAAATACCCTTCAATTAAGGAAAAAAATGGCCAATTTAACAGTATTGACTCTAAGAGCCAGTCAGTTTTCCTCAGCTGCTCAATCACTGCTTGCACATTATAATCCCAGGAGAGCAACACTCTCACCCTGTAATTAGCATTTCAGCACTCCAAGCTAACTTCCATTTGTCAAACAATTAATAAACTCATCAACTCCTTAAGGTATCTCTGTGCTCATCTAGAGCTAGGACATTATTTTATATAAACCCTGCTATTTCTCACCATCAGGACATTTTGGGGTTTTTTGCTTCAGCTGCAGAAATGTAGAGCCTGGGTGGGGAAGGTGAGGCTGGTGGGTCCAGCTCTCCAGCAGCTTTCCTGGGAGATGTGGATGGACTCCAGGACCTTGTGCATGGAGATATAAAGTACAGGGTGGCTTTTGTCTCCCAGTCCTAATGTTCCTGTTGTTGGGACCCCCTTATTCCCCTTAAACAGGGTAAGAGGGTGCTGGGTACAGAGAAGGGGAACTGAAAAACTACATCTGCTTTTTTATTCCTTCCTTATTTTGAAGTTGTTTTTTTTTTCCAATAACCTGACCTCAGGCTCTATCCTCTGGGTCCCAGTGAGCACTGGCCTTGCTTCCAGGGTTGACTTTTTCTTGCAGAGTTGGATCTGGCAATGCCCTGCCCTGCCTAGGGAGCCCTTACAGGCTCATTCCCTTCCTTGATACACATCTCAGAAAGCCAAAAGCCACGCTGCAGAAGGGAAAAACTTGGTTTTCCTAACCTAGCTGCAGCTTTCTCAGTGGTCAGCCCATGGGGAGTTTCTGTGGAGACACCTCTGTTGCTCAGAGTGGAGGTTCAAGCAGATGCTGAGCAAGGCAGGTGGGAAGTGCTGCTGGGGGTGTTTTCCATCCCTAACCAGCTCCTGTGACCCTGGGATTTGAGCATCATATTTCTAAAGCATTTATTTTATGTTCTTACACTGCAGGGGACAGCCACTGTCCCCAGATGAGGGCTGGGGAAGCTGACACACCCTGGATTGAGTTGAAGATGTCCCTGCTGATTGAAGGGGGTTGGATTAGATGACCCTTCTCACCTAAACCACTCCATGGTTTGAAGGAAGAGGGCTGAACACAGGCATCCTTTTGACCAAAACCATCTCCCAGACTTCAGGAGACATCAGGGGGCTGGGAAGGTTTTCACATCACCACTTTCTTTTCTGCTCAGTGCCTGAACTACTTGAAATACGAAAGCTGGAATTGTGCTGGAAGTATCTTCCAAGTCATCCACAACCTGGCAGTGCTCTTGCCTGTCATGTTGAGCAGGAAGCACCAAGGCTGTGTGATGAATCCAAACTTTCTGTCCTGCCTCCTAGACGACCCCAAATAAGAGGTGGTTGTTTTGTTTTTTTTTATTTCTCCCCACACCAGACATGCTGTCTGTATATTTTACCTCGTCCTCCGTGCTCTGGACACTGTAGAGGATGACATGACCATCAGCTTAGAGGTCAAGGTCCCAATGCTCCACAAGTTTCACACCTATCTCTATCAACCAGACTGGAAATACATGGAGAGCAAGGAGAAGGACCGGCAGGTGCTCGAGGACTTCCCAACGGTAAGATGTCCACCTCCTTGCTTTCTGTCACCATGTGGCCATGGTTGTCTCCATCACCATCCCTGGAGGTGTTTAAAAGCTGTGTAGATAAGAGTGCTGAGGGCCATGGTGAGCTTGGCAGTGCTGGGTTAATGGTTGGACTTGGTCTTAAAAGGTCTTTGTCCAAGCAAAACCATTCTGTGAGTTTCTGATTCTACCCCTGAGGTCATTCAGTCCCTCAGTCCACAGTGGAAGTGGATTAAGGGTTGGGTTTGATGATCTCAGAGGTTCTTTTCAAGCTGGATGATTCTGGGAGCTTCTCAGAAGAGCTCCATCACCTCTGTGTGAAGCTGAGTGCAGAGCTGGAGTGAGAACCCAAACATTGGGCAACTCTCTACATGAGCCAGAGGTAACCTGGCTGTGGAAAAGTGCCAGCTCTAAAAAGTGGCTTTTTTCCTCCCTTGTTGGAAGGGAGGGAAATCCCTCCCACTGTCTCCTTGTGGAGAGTGATTTGAAATTGTTACCCAGCACTGTGCATGGCCTGGGTTGGGTGTCCTGTGACCCCAGGAGGAAAACTTGGCATCCTGCTTAGGGATGGATCAGCATTTTCAGCTGTCCTGCAGCACCTGCCCCAGAGCTGCAAGTTTTTTACATGCAAAGAAGATAAAACCCATCCTTACTGTTAGTAACAATATGGCCCAAAGTCCTATTGCTCTGAGGATCCTCCTAAAAAGGAAGCCACAGAGAGTCTACATCTCCACCATCAAGCTACAGCAGTATTGGAGCCTGTTCTCTGCCCCAAAGCCTGATTAGAGAAAGTCTGGCCATGGCCAAGCCATTAAACCCTCTCAACATGGAGAACAAGCTTGGTGGCATCCCAGACTGTCCTTGAGAAGTGGTTTCTGGTCCATGTTACCTCCCCAGCTCTGCTGATATGGGGTAGCTGCAGGTGATTGAATCCACACTTAATATCTGAAGTTAGTGGTGCAGATGTAACTGTAGGGCCTTGGTTTGTTTTTGTAGGCATTTTTTTTTAAACTGTTTAATAAAAAGTATAATAGTTATAGTGAGGAGTATTCAATTCCCTAAGGAATTTCTGTTTTGTTAAAGCTCTTAATCCTTTTTTAATTTATTCTATCCTCATTGGGCTTTCCCTAGCAGTGGCAATGGGATAATTGCTTGGAAAACTGAGGTACATTGTA
>NW_027285975.1:0-22214 GCF_036169615.1 Heliangelus exortis | reverse complement strand
TGACACAGGTGGCCAGGAGGGAACCAGGTGTTCAGGAGGGGACCCAGGCACCCGGTTGGTGTCCCCATTGTCCCCAAAAGTGTCCCCGTTGTCCACCCAGAGTGTCCCCACTCACGGATCTCCAGGCGCTCCATCTCCTGCTGCCACCGCTGCTCCATGTCCCGGTGACATTCCCGGAGCTGCGAGAGGTGCTCGGAGATCTGGGGACACGGGGGGACGTGATGGGGACACGGGGGACACCCCGGGAACAAGGGGGGGGACGAAGGGGCACTGGGTGTCCCCACCTTGTCAGCATCGTGGTGTCCCCTGTCCAGCAGGGCTGTCCCCAAGGCCAGGCAGGTGGCAAAGGTCCCTGCCCGCGCCTCCACCTCCGCCCGCAGCCGTTGGTGCCGCTCGATCAGCAGCTGGGCCGAGGACACGTCCCTACGGGGGGACACGACTGTCCCCAAGGGTCCCCAGGGACCCCTGGCCCCATCCCCAAACCAACCCAACTCAACTCAACTCAACTCAACCCAACCCAACCCAACCCAACCCAACCCAACCCAACCCAACCCAACTCAACTCAACCCAACCCAACTCAACTCAACCCAACTCAACCCAACCCAATCCAACTCAACCCAACCAAACTCAACCCAACCCAACTCAACTCAACCCAACTCAACCCAACCCAATCCAACTCAACCCAACCAAACTCAACCCAATCCAACTCAACCCAACCAAACTCAACCCAACCCAACCCAACTCAACCCAACTCAACCCAACCCAACTCAACCAAACTCAACCAACCCGACTCAACCCGACTCAACCCAACTCAACCCAACTCAACCCAACCCAACCCAACCCAACCCAACTCAACCCAACCCAACCCAATCCAACTCAACCCAACTCAACCCAACCCAACTCAACCCAACCCAGTGCCACCACCCTGGTGTCCCCAAGTCACCGGGGCTTCTCCTGTCCCTCCATCTGGAGCCGGACGCCCTCCATCCAGAGCAGAAGGTCCCTTCCTTCCCGTAGGAACTGGAACTTCTCCACGGTGTCCCTCAGGAGCCGGTGACGTCTTTGGGTGCCATCAAGCAGCTTGGCCCAAGCTTCTGTCACCTCCCGCTCCTGACCTCGGATCTCGGCCACTTTGTCACCGGCGTAGTCCCGGGCCAGCCGGGACGCCTCCTCCTGCAGCTGCAGGACCTGTGGGGACATCGGGGGACAAAGGCTTGGAACCCGCTGCCACCCCTGGGGCAACATCCTGTCCCACCCCCCCCATGACATTGTCCCCCCGGATGTCCCCACCTGTCCCCGCAGGGCCTGGATGTCGTGCTCAAAGGCCACGTGTTTCCTCTCCAAGGCCTGGGCGGTCTTCAGGTCCTTTCCCAGCTCCTGGGGCATCTCCTGCTCCTTCTCCCGGATCCTCTCCAGGTTCTGCCGCGCTTCTTGGAAGAACTTTTGGAGGTGGTGGGCGGTGGCCAAGGCCTGGGACCTGGTGGCCATCATCCCCCGGAGCCCAGCCCAAGCTTTGTTCATGGTTGCCACCCACTCGGCCACCGCTGCCACCTCCTCCCGTGGTCCCTCGGCCAAGATGGCCTCGGCCGCCGCGTTGAGAGCTGCCACGCGCTCCTGTCCCATGGCGGTGGTGGCACCGGAGAAGTCCTCGAATCGGTCCCGGAGCATCTGGGATGGGGACATGGGAGCTACCTCAGGGACACTGGGGACATTGGGGACATCATGGGGACATTGGGGACATCATGGGGACATTGGGGATGGGGACATTGGGGACATCATGGGGACTTTGGGGTGGGGACATTGGAGACATCATGGGGACTTTGGGGTGGGGACATTGGGGACATCATGGGGACACTGGGGATGGGGACACTGGGGACATCATGGGGACTTTGGGGTGGGGACATTGGGGACATCATGGGGACTTTAGGGTGGGGACATTGGGGACATCATGGGGACATTGGGGATGGGGACATTGGGGACATCATGGGGACTTTAGGGTGGGGACATTGGGGACATCATGGGGACATTGGGTATAGGGACATTGGGGACATCATGGGGACATTGGGGATGGGGACACTGGGGACATCATGGGGACTTTGGGGTGGGGACATTGGGGACATCATGGGGACTTTAGGGTGGGGACATTGGGGACATCATGGGGACATTGGGGATGGGGACATTGGGGACATCATGGGGACTTTAGGGTGGGGACATTGGGGACATCATGGGGACATTGGGTATAGGGACATTGGGGACATCATGGGGACATTGGGGATGGGGACACTGGGGACATCATGGGGACTTTGGGGTGGGGACATTGGGGACATCATGGGGACATTGGAGTGGGGACACTGGGGACACCATGGGGACATTGGGGATGGGGACACTGGGGATATCATGGGGACTTCGGGGTGGGGACATTGGGGACACCATGGGGACTTTGGGGTGGGGACATTGGGGACATCATGGGGACACTGGGGTGGGGACACTGGGGACATCATGGGGACTTTGGGGTGGGGACATTGGGGACATCATGGGGACACTGGGGTGGGGACACTGGGGACACCATGGGGACTTCGGGGTGGGGACACTGGGGACATCATGGGGACATTGGGGTGGGGACATTGGGGACACCATGGGGACATCGGGATAGGGACACTGGGGACACCATGGGGACATCATGGGGATGGGGACATTGGGGACACCATGGGGACATTGGGGTGGGGACATTGGGGACATCATGGGGACTTTGGGGTGGGGACACTGGGGACATCATGGGGACATTGGGATAGGGACACTGGGGACACCATGGGGACTTTGGGGTGGGGACACTGGGGACATCATGGGGACATTGGGGATATCATGGGGACATTGGGGACATCATGGGGACATTGGGGATGGGGACACTGGGGACATCATGGGGACATTGGGATAGGGACACTGGGGATGGGGACATTGGGGACATCATGGGGACTTTGGGGTGGGGACACTGGGGATGGGGACATTGGGGACATCATGGGGACATGGGGATGGAAACTAAGGAATGAGGAGAAGGTTGGGGACAAGGTTGGGGACCTCCTGGCTGTCCCCCTGACCGTGAGGTGCTCATAGTCCTGTCCCAGGTCCTGGGCTGCTGCCACCACCTCCCGCTCGGCCACCCACGTCCTGAGGTCCTCGAGGTCCCTCCGGAGGTGACAGAGCCTCTGCTGCCACTCCAGGGCCACCCCCTTCTTCTGGGCCATCGTCAACAAAGTGGCAAAGAAGTTCTCCACCCGGGCCTGGTGGCTCCCCAGACGCTCCCTGAGGGGACACGGGGGAGAGGTGGCATCTGGGGGAGGGGACACGAGGTCCCCGTGGGGTGGTGGCTGTGGGGCTGGAAGCGGCAGAGGGACACGAGGTCCCCACGGAGCGGTGGCTGCGGGGCTGAAAGGTGTCCCCCACCTCTCAGGGTGGCCTTTGGCCACCATGTCCCTGCTCTGGGCCAGCAGGTTCTGGAGGTTCTGCCCGTAGTCCCTGAGGTTCTGCTCCAGCACCCGGTGACGGCTCAGCATGGCCTGGGCGGCCACCTCGTCCTGCAGGGGACAGGGACACGGGGACATTGGCACTGGGGGGGTCCCGAGAGGGTCCTCGGGGGCTTCCTGGGAATCCTTCGTTCCTTACTTTGGCTTTTTCCTGGCTCAGCAGCTGCAGCTCCTGCTCTCCCATCCAGGCCTCAGCCTGGGACAGGTCCTGGCAGAGCTGGTGACATTCCAGGGCCACCTCCAACCTCTGCTGCCTCAGCTCCACCTCAGCCCTCAGCTCCTCCCAGGCCCTCTGCAGAGCCCGGGTCTGCTCCAACACCACCTCCGGGACCTCTGGGGCCACCAACACCTCCGGGACCTTTGGGGCCACCAACACCTCCGGGACCTCTGGGGCCACCAAGAGCTTTGGGGCCACCAACACCTCCGGGACCTTTGGGGCCACCAAGACCTTTGGGGCCACCAGAGCATCCGGGGCTACCTTGACCTCTGGGGCCACCAAGACCTTTGGGGCCTCCACGAGCTCTGGGGCCACCAGAGCATCCGGGGCTACCTCAACCTTTGGGGCCACCGGGAGGTCTGAGGCTGTGGGGACGGGGTCGGTGGCCAGCGGGAGGGTGGGGACATCCTGGGTGGCATCAGTGTCCCCAAGGACCCTGCGGTGCAGGAGATCCTCCAAGCGCCGCACGTGTCCCTGGAGTTCCTTCTGCAGCGTCTGGAGGGGACAGAGGGGACACAGAGGTGGCACAGAGGTGGCACAGAGGGGACACAGAGGTGGCACAGAGGGGACACAGAGGTGAAGAAGGGTCCTAGTCCCACCTGGTTCCGGTTCAGGAGGCGTTGGACCGAGGGGAGGTCCTGACCCAGATCAGGGGAGGTGGCAAGGGAGAGGCGCTCCTGAACCCAGAGCTGGGGACAGAGGGGACATTGGGGACAGAGGGGACACTGCGTCCCCATTATTTGTCCCCATTGTTGTCCCCACTGTCATCCCCATTGTTGTCCCCAGTGTCCCCATTGCTGTCCCCATCATTGTCCCCATTGTCACCCCCGTTGTTGTCCCCAGTGTCCCCATTACTGTCCCAGTGTCCCCATTATTGTCCCCATTATTGTCCCCACTGTCATCCCCATTGTTGTCCCCAGTGTCCCCATTACTGTCCCCATTGTTGTCCCCACTGTCATCCCCATTGTTGTCCCCAATGTCCCCATTACTGTCCCCATTATTGTCCCCATTGTTGTCCCCACTGTCATCCCCATTGTTGTCCCCAGTGTCCCCATTATTGTCCCCATTGTTGTCCCCAGTGTCCCCATTAATGTCCCCATTATTGTCCCCACTGTCATCCCCATTGTTGTCCCCAGTGTCCCCATTACTGTCCCCATTATTGTCCCCACTGTTGTCCCCACTGTCATCCCCATTGTTGTCCCCAGTGTCCCCATTGCTGTCCCCATCATTGTCCCCATTGTCACCCCCATTGTTGTCCCCAGTGTCCCCATTACTGTCCCCATTATTGTCCCCATTGTTGTCCCCAGTGTCCCCATTATTGTCCCCATTATTGTCCCCAGTGTCCCCATTGTTGTCCCCAGTGTCCCCACTGTCACCCCCATCATTGTCCCCAGTGTCCCCATTGCTGTCTCCATCATTGTCCCCATTGTTGTCCCCAGTGTCCCCATTACTGTCCCCATTATTGTCCCCATTGTTGTCCCCATTGTCACCCCCATTGTTGTTCCCAGTGTCCCCATTACTGTCCCCATCATTGTCCCCATTGTCACCCCCATTGTTGTTCCCAGTGTCCCCATTGTTGTCCCCAGTGTCCCCATTGTCACCCCCATCATTGTCCCCACTGTCACCCCCATTGTTGTCCCCAGTGTCCCCATTACTGTCCCCATCATTGTCCCCATTGTCACCCCCATTGTTGTCCTCATTGTCACCCCCATTGTTGTCCCCAGTGTCCCCATTACTGTCCCCATCATTGTCCCCATTGTCACCCCCATTGTTGTCCTCATTGTCATCCCCATTGTTGTCCCCAGTGTCCCCATTACTGTCCCCATTATTGTCCCCATTACTGTCCCCATTGTTGTCCCCATTGTTGTCCCCATTGTTGTCCCCATTATTGTCCCCATTGTTGTCCCCACTGTCACCCCCATTGTTGTCCCCAGTGTCCCCATTGTTGTCCCCATTGTTGTCCCCATTGTCATCCCCATTGTTGTCCCCAGTGTCCCCACTGTCACCCCCATCATTGTCCCCAGTGTCCCCATTGCTGTCTCCATCATTGTCCCCATTGTTGTCCCCAGTGTCCCCATTACTGTCCCCATTATTGTCCCCATCATTGTCCCCACTGTCACCCCCACCATTGTCCCCCTTGTCCCCCTCCTCACCATCTCCTCCCGGAGGTCCCTTTGCCACTGCTGTGTCCTCAGTGCCACCCTCAGGCTCCTCCCCCGCTGGCCCAGGGGTCCCTCCAGGACCCCAAATTCTTCCTCCACTTCCCGGATCTCCCCGAGGACCCCCGGGGGGGCAGAGCCTCTGCCCGGGCCCGGAGCACCCCAAGTTCCTGCACCCGCACCCTCAGCTGCTGCTCCAGCACCTTGGGGGGGGGACAGAGGGGGGGACAAAAAGGGGATGAGGGACACCCCAAAGCGAGAAAAAAAACCCAAACGGGGGAACCCCAAAAACGGGAAAACCCCCAGGGGCACCCCATAAACTGGGAACCCCCAAAGGAGCCCCCCAAGGGCACCCAATGGATTGGGGACCCCAGTGTCCCCAACACCCCCGATGCCCCCAACGCCCCCAACGCCCCCAACGCCCCCGATGTCCCCGATGTCCCCAACGCCCCCGATGTCCCCAATGTCCCCAACGCCCCTGATGTCCCCAACGCCCCCGATGTCCCCAACACCCCCGATGTCCCCAACGCCCCCAACGCCCCCGACGTCCCCAACGCCCCCGATGTCCCCAACGCCCCCAACGCCCCCGATGTCCCCGATGTCCCCAACGCCCCCAATGTCCCCAACGCCCCCGATGTCCCCAATGTCCCCAACGCCCCCGATGTCCCAAACGCCCCCAACGCCCCCGATGTCCCCAATGCCCCCGATGTCCCCAATGCCCCCAACGCCCCCAATGCCCCGGATGTCCCCAATGTCCCCAACACCCCCGATGTCCCCATTGTCCCCAGTGTCCCCACCTGGTGTCTCTTCAGCAAGGTGTTGACACTGGCCAGGTCCTTCCCGGTGTCCCCAAGGCTCAGTTGTCCCTTGGCCACCTCCAGCCACCCCCTCAGCCTGGCACAGGCTTGGTGACAGAACTCGGCCTCGGTGGCCTCGAAGAGCCGCTGTCCCCTCCTCTGGGTGGTGGCCTCCAGGACCTCCCATTGTCCCCTCAAGGCCACCAAGGTGTCCCTCACCACTGCTGCCAGAGCTGGCTTGGAGGAGGACAGCTGGTGGCCCTCCTGAGGGGACATGGGTGTCACCTCCCCCATGGTGGCATCAGCCAGGGTGGTGGCACCTCCCAAACTGCCACGGCCATCCCAGTGCCACCAACCCTAACCCTCAGCTCCTCCCATGTCCCCAACCCACTGCCACCCCAACCCGATGTCCCCATGATGTCCCCAATGTCCCCATTCTCATGTGTCCATGATGTCCCCAATGTCCCCACCCCCATGTCCCCATGATGTCCCCAATGTCCCCATTCTCATGTGTCCATGATGTCCCCAATGTCACCCATCCCAGTGTCCCCACCCCCATGTCCCCATGATGTCCCCAGTGTCCCCATTCTCAAGTGTCCATGATGTCCCCAGTGTCCCCACCCCCATGTCCCCATGATGTCCCCAATGTCCCCACCCCCATGTCCCCAGTGTCCCCATTCTCACGTCCATGATGTCCCCAATGTCACCTGTCCCAGTGCCACCACCCCCATGTCCCCATGATGTCCCCAGTGTCCCCACCCCCATGTCCCCGTGATGTCCCCACTGTCCCCATCCCGAAGTCCCCATGATGTCCCCAATGTCCCCACCCCCATGTCCCCATGATGTCCCCAATGTCCCCACCCCCATGTCCCCACGATGTCCCCAATGTCCCCACCCCCATGTCCCCATGATGTCCCCAGTGTCCCCATCCCAATGTCCCCACCCCCATTTCCCCATGATGTCCCCAATGTCACCCGTCCCAGTGCCACCACCCCCATGTCCCCACGATGTCCCCAGTGTCCCCACCCCCATGTCCCCACGATGTCCCCAATGTCCCCCCCCTATGTCCCCACGATGTCCCCAATGTCCCCATCCCAAAGCCCCCACCCCAGTGCCACCTGGTCTCAGGTGCCACCATCCCGATGTCCCAATGTCCCCTCACCCTCTCCAGTGTCCCCAACCACCCCCTGGTGGCCGCCACCTCCGCAGCGAAGCTTTGGTGCCTCTGCCAGAGCCTGGGGACCCCCCGGGACCCCCCTGGGGACCCCTCCTGGGCCACCACGGCCTTCTCCTCCATCCAGAGGGACAACTGAGGGGACACAGGACAGCCCCACCAGTACCAACCAGTACTAACCAGTATCAACAAGTACTCACCAGTCCCACCCAGTCCCATCCCAATCCCATCCCAGTCCCATCTGAGTCCCATCCCAGTTCAATCCCAGTCTCATCCCAGTTTCCATCCCAATCCTATCCAAGTCCCATCCCAATCCCATCCCAGTCCCATCCCAATCCCATCCCAGTTCCAGTCCAGTCCCTTCCCAGTTCCATCCCAATCCCATCCCAGTTCACTCCCAATCCCATCCCAGTCCAATCCCAGTCCCATCCCAATCCCATCCCAGTTCCATCCCAGTCCCATCCCAATCCAATCCCAATCCCATCCCAGTCCAATCCCAGTCCCATCCCAGTCCATCCCAGTTCCATCCCAATCCAATCCCAGTCCCATCCCAGTCCAATCCCAGTCCCATTCCAGTTTCCATCCCAGTTCCATCCCAATCCCAATCCCATCCCAGTCCCATCCCAGTTCAATCCCAGTCCCATCCCAATCCAATCCCAATTCCATCCCAGTTCAATCCCAGTCCCATCCCAGTCCATCCCAGTTCCATCCCAATCCCATCCCAGTCCCATCACAATCCCATCCCAGTTCCATCCCAATCCCAATCCCATCCCAGTCCCATCCCAGTTCAATCCCAATCCCATCCCAGTCCCATCCCAATCCGATTCCATCCCAGTCCCATCCCAGTTCCAGTCCAGTCCCATCCCAGTCCCATCCCAGTCCCATCCCAATCCAATTCCATCCCAGTCCCATCCCAGTCCCATTTCACTCCCATCCCAGTCCCATCCCAGTCCCACCCCAGTTCCCCCCTCACCTCCTGCCCATCCCTCAGGAACCTCTGCAGATCCCAGTTGTCCCTCAGCTTCTGCAGCAGCTCCCGGGCCACTTCCTGGTTCCTCCGGTGCCTGAGGTGGCCCAGGGGAGGTGACACCCAACTCCCAGGTGTCCCCAGAGGGTCCTTCACCCCTCCCCCCTCTCCTCACCTGCTCTCCACCCCCTCCACCATCTCCCGCACTTTGGAGGCGTGGGGACCCCCTTCGGCCACCAACTTCTGCCCGGTGGCCACCAAGCCCAGGACCCGCTCGCCGGTGGTTTCCATGGTTACCATGAACTCCTCCTGCTTCTTGACTGATGCCTCGGCTGCTGGCAGCGTGCCAGGCACCTCCGTGTGCCACAGGAGGTACTCCTGGGGAAGGGACATCCCTGGTGGCACCTCTGGGGCATCCCAACCCATCCCAGGTCATCCCAACCCATCCCAGGTCATCCCAACCCATCCCAGATGATCCCAACCCATCTCGGGTCATCCCAACCCCATCCTGGGTCATCCCAACCCATCCCAGGTCATCCCAACCCATCCCAGATGATCCCAAGCCCATCCCAGGTCATCCCAACCCATCCCAGGTCATCCCAATCCCATCCCAGGTCATCCCAACCCCATCCTGGGTCATCCCAACCCCATCCCAGATGATCCCAACCCCATCCCAGGTCATCCCAACCCCATCCCCGGTCATCCCAACCCATCCCAGGTCATCCCAACCCCATCCTGGGTCATCACAGTCCATCCCAACCCATCCCAGATGATCCCAACCCCATCCCAGGTCATCCCAACCCATCCCAGGTCATCCCAACCCCATCCTGGGTCATCACAGTCCATCCCAACCCATCCCAGATGATCCCAACCCATCCCAGGTCATCCCAACCCATCCCAGATGATCCCAATCCCATCCTGGGTCATCCCAACCCATCCCAGGTCATCCCAACCCATCCCAGATGATCCCAAGCCCATCCCAGGTCATCCCAACCCCATCCCAGGTCATCCCAAGCCCATCCCAGGTCATCCCAACCCATTCCAGGTCATCCCAACCCATCCCAGGTCATCCCAACCCATCACAGTCCATCCCAACCCATCCCAGGTCATCCCAACCCCATCCTGGGTCATCCCAACCCCATCCCAGGTCATCCCAACCCCATCCTGGGTCATCCCAACCCATCCCAGGTCATCCCAACCCATCCCAGGTCATCCCAACCCATCCCAGATGATCCCAACCCCATCCCAGGTCATCCCAACCCATCCCAGGTCATCCCAACCCCATCCCAGGTCATCCCAACCCATCCCAGGTCATCCCAACCCATCCCAGATGATCCCAAGCCCATCCCAGGTCATCCCAACCCCATCCCAGGTCATCCCAACCCCATCCTGGGTCATCACAGTCCATCCCAACCCATCCCAGATGATCCCAAGCCCATCCCAGGTCATCCCAACTGCATCCCAGGTCATCCCAACCCATCCCAGGTCATCCCAACCCATCCCAGATGATCCCAAGCCCATCCCAGGTCATCCCAACCCATCCCAGGTCATCCCAACCCTATCCCAGGTCATCACAGTCCATCCCAACCCATCCCAGATGATCCCAAGCCCATCCCAGGTCATTCTGAGTCATCCCAGAAGATCCCAGCCCCATCCTAGGTTATTCCAACCCCATCCTGGGTCATCCCAACCCATCCCAGATGATCCCAAGCCCACCCCTGACCTGGGTGCTGAGGGTCCCTTCCACCCGCCGCGAGTCCCTCAGGAAGAGCTGGAAGGCGAAGGTTTGGCTGAGGACCTTCTGTCTCTCCTCCCACATCTTCTCCAGTTCTTCCCAACCTTTCTCCAGAGCTTCCAAGCGTTGCCTCAAGGTGGAACCTTCCATCTCCTTTTGTCCCTTGGTCACCTCCTGCCCCAAAGCCCGAGCGTTCCCCAAATCTTCTCCGTAGCGCTTCATCTCCTGCCGGAGGCTCTGGTGGTGCCTCAACAATTCCTCAGCTTCTCCCAAGGTAGTCGGAACCTCCTGAGATGCCATGGAGCCCCGAGTCCTGCTCAACCAACCTTGAAGAACCCCCAGATCCCTCAACAAGCTCTGAAGTTTTTGGGCTTCTCCCAATTCTTCTTCCCGGCGACGGAAAAGGTCGCGGAGTTGACCCCAAACTTCTTCCACCACTCGGAGGGCTTCTCGGATGGAGACCTCCCGCTCCGGTTGCTCTTGGCTCAGTTTGGAACTTTGAGTTTGGAGCTCTTGGATTTTGCCTTGGATGGCTTCCAGGTCACGTTGGACCCCCCCCAGCTTCCTCTGGAGGGTGCTCAAGGAGGTGAAGTCCTTGGGGGAGGTTTGGGTGGTGGCCTCGATGAGCTGGGTCTTCTCCTTCATCCAAGCTTTGGTCTCCTGGCATTCCAGGTGGAAGTTCTGAAGGTTCAAGAAGGACCTCAAAGTTCTCTTCTTCTCCTCCACCAAAGCACGGAACCGGCACCACCTGGAAGAGGGGACGGCCCCATCTGACCCCAAGGTCCTTAATGTCCCCATCCCACCCCCTGGGTGACCTCAATGTCCCTCCAAGTCAACCCATGACCTCATGGAGACATCTCCCACCCCCTTCCCTCCCAACGTCCCCACCGTTCCCCAACGTCCCCAACGTCCCCACCATCCCCCAACGTCCCCAGTGTCCCTAACGTCCCCTCCTTGTGTCCCCACCTGTCCCTCAGCTGCTCCCCCATCCCTCTCACGCTGTCCCCGTGCTGTCCCCTCTCTGTCCCCGCCAGCTCCTGGGCCACCTGGGTGACATCGGCCACGCGCGTCCCCAGTTGGGACATCTCGGGCTCCAGGGTCTCGAACCTGGGGGGGGGAGGGGGGGTGGGACAGGACACAGGGAGGAAGTCCTGAGGCACCAGAGGGGACCCTGATGCCACCTGGAGGGTCCTGGTGACAATGGGGGTGTCCTGGTGCCACCAGGAGGGGGTTCTGGTGCCACTAGGAGGGTCTTGATGCCACCAGGAAGGTTCCTGGTGACAAGGGAGAGGGTTCTGAAGCCACCAGGGATGTCCTGGTGCCACCAGGGGGGTCCTGATGCCACCTGGGGGGTCCTGGTGACAATGGGGGTGTCCTGGTGCCACCAGGAGGGGGTTCTGGTGCCACTAGGAGGGTCTTGATGCCACCAGGAAGGTTCCTGGTGACAAGGGAGAGGGTTCTGAAGCCACCAGGGATGTCCTGATGCCACCAGGGGGGTCCTGATGCCACCTGGGGGGTCCTGGTGACAATGGGGGTGTCCTGGTGCCACCAGGAGGGGGTTCTGGTGCCACTAGGAGGGTCTTGATGCCACCAGGAAGGTTCCTGGTGACAAGGGAGAGGGTTCTGAAGCCACCAGGGATGTCCTGGTGCCACCAGGGGGGTCCTGATGCCACCAGGGGGGTCCTGGTGACAATGGGGGTGTCCTGGTGCCACCAGGAGGGGGTTCTGGTGCCACTAGGAGGGTCTTGATGCCACCAGGAAGGTTCCTGGTGACAAGGGAGAGGGTTCTGAAGCCACCAGGGATGTCCTGGTGCCACCAGGGGGGTCCTGATGCCACCAGGGGGGTTCTGATGGCCCCATGGGGTTGTCCCCTCCCATCCCAGGGGTTGTCCCTCACCTCTGCTGGAGGACCTCCATCTCCTCCATCCCTTGGGGGACGGTGACCCCGCTCAACCACTGCTCTTTCTCCCCGAGCCAGAGCCCGCAGGACTCGGATGCGTTCCTCAGGCTGTAGAACCTCAGCTCCACCTCCAGGTCCTCCCCTCGGCGTCGGGCCAGACCCAGAACCTTTTGGTGAAGCCTTTCCAGGTCCTCCAACCTCTTAGCCACCTCCCGGGTGACCTCCGAGCCGGCAGCCCAGGTGGCCAAGTGGCTCCTCAAGGTCTGCAGGACCTCGCGGTGGCCTCGGATCTCCTGGGTCACCGCCCGGTGTTGCCTCCAGAGGCTTCTGGTGGAGGACTCATCATGGCCCAGGTCGGGGGTGCTCACCAACCTCATGGCATCCCCAACCCAACCTTCGGCGTCCTCCACCTCTGCTTGGAACTGGAAGAGGTCAACGGCGTCCTTCAACCACTTCTCCCTCTTGGCGGTCGCCTCCTTCAACTTCTCCCAACGTTCTTCCAGTTCTCCCACCCTTCGGGCCACCTCTGGGCTCCGGGCTTGCTTTTGGGCCACCAAAAGCCTCCCGTTGGCCAACGTTTCCCCCAGAGGTCCTTCCCGGGCGCTGAGCTCTCCACGGAAGGCGTCGAGTTGGCTCAAGAGGCGTAAGGAGCTGGTGAGGTCCTTCCCCACCTCCTTGGAGCTCAGGAGGGGCTCCTGCTCCTTCATCCAAGCTTCTTCTTCCCCCGCCGCCCAAAAAAAACCTCCAAAAGCCACGAGATTCCTCCAAACGGGCCCGGCGTTGGGTGGCCAAGACCTCCAGGTGGTGGGAACGCAGCTCCAGGGCGGCCAAACGTTCCCCAAGCCAGGAGGGGTCACAGGGTTGGTGAGCTGAGGGGGAAATAATGGGGTTTGGGGACATCTCAAGGGGGTTTGGGGACATCTCAAGGGGGTTTGGGGACATCTCAAGGGCATCTGGGGACATCTCAAGGGGGTTTGGGGACATCTCAAGGGGGCTTGGGGACATCTCAAGGGGGTTTGGGGACATCTCAAGGGGGTTTGGGGACATCTCAAGGGCATCTGGAGACATCTCAAGGGGGTTTGGGGACATCTCAAGGGGGTTTGGGGACATCTCAAGGGGGTTTGGGGACATCTCAAGGGCATCTGGGGATATCTCAAGGGGGTTTGGGGACATCTCGGGGGGGGGTGGGGACATCTCAAGGGCATCTGGGGACATCTCAAGGGGGTTTGGGGACATCTCAAGGGCATCTGGGGACATCTCAAGGGGGTTTGGGGACATCTCAAGGGCATCTGGGGATATCTCAAGGGCATCTGGGGACATCTCAAGGGGGTTTGGGGACATCTCGGGGGGGGTGGGGTCATTTTAAAGGGGTTTAGGGCATTTTAAGGAGGTTTGGGTGCTTCTCAGAGGGGGTTGGAGGCATAGAAAGGGGCTTTGTGGACATTTTAGGGAGACTTGGGGACGTTTGAGGGAAGTTTGGAGGCACTTTAAGGGGATTTGGGTGCAAATCAGGGGGCTTGGAGGCATCTCAAGGAGGTCTGGGGACATCTTAGGGGGGTTTGGAGCTACCCCAGCTGGGTTTGGAGGTATCTCGGGGAGTTGGAGGCATCTGAAGGGGGTTTGGGGACACCTCAGGAGAGTTTGGGGACATCTAGGGGTGGGTTGGAGGCATCTTGGAGGGGGTTGGGGACACCTAGGGGGGAGCTGGGGCCATCTCAAGGGGGGTTGGAGGCACCTCGATTGGGGTTGGGGACATCTTAAGGGGGTTTAGAGGTATTTTAAGGAGGTTTGGAGGCATTTCAGGAGGGGTGGAGGCATCTCCAGAGGCTTGGGGACATCTCAGGGGTGCCCAGGGTTGGGGGGGTGTCCCCTGGGTGGGGGTCTCACCCTCCCCCTCCCCTCCGAGGCGTTGGGCCGTGGCTCCCACCCCCCGGACCCTCTCGGCAGCGGCGCTGACGTCGCTTTCCAGGAGGCTCTGGAGCTGCAGAAGTTCTTCCACCCCCCCCGGGTCCTTCCCCACCTCCTCTGAACGCAGCCGGGCCTGGGGGGGCACCCACTGTGTCCAGAATCCCACTCCCAACCTCCAGAATCCTGATAATCCTGACACCCCCCGCCCTCCCAGTGCTCCCAGTGCTCCCAGTAGCTCCCAGTTCACCTCCAGTTGGCCCATCCAGCCCAACAGGAGCTCCACCTCCTCCAGTACCCCCAGTCCCACCCCAATTTCACCCACAATCCCACTCCCAACCTCCATAATCCTGATAATCCTGACACCCTCTGCCCTCCCAGTGCTCCCAGTGCTCCCAGTTCACCTCCAGTTGGCCCACCCAGCCCATCAGGAGCTCCACCTCCTCCAGTACCCCCAATCCCAAATCCCATAATCCCACTCCCAACCTCCATAATCCTGATAATCCCAATAACCCCCCACCCTCCCAGTGCTCCCAGCAGCTCCCAGTTCACCTCCAGTTGGCCCATCCAGCCCATCAGGAGCTCCACCTCCTCCAGTACCCCCGATCCCAAATCCCATAATCCCACTCCCAACCTCCAGAATCCTGATAATCCTGACACCCCCCACCCTCCCAGTGCTCCCAGTAGCTCCCAGTTCACCTCCAGTTGGCCCATCCAGCTCATCAGGAGCTCCACCTCCTCCAGTACCCCCAATCCCAAATCCCATAATTCCACTCCCAACCTCCATAATCCTGATAACCCTGACACCCCCCACCCTCCCAGTGCTCCCAGTGCTCCCAGTAGCTCCCAGTTCACCTCCAGTTGGCCCATCCAGCCCAACAGGAGCTCCACCTCCTCCAGTACCCCCAGTCCCACCCCAGTTTCACCCACAATCCCACTCCCAACCTCCATAATCCTGACACCCCCCGCCCTCCCAGTGCTCCCAGTAGCTCCCAGTTCACCTCCAGTTGGCCCACCCAGCCCATCAGGAGCTCCACCTCCTCCAGTACCCCCAGTCCCACCCCAATTTCACCCACAATCCCACTCCCAACCTCCATAATCCTGATAATCCTGACACCCCCCGCCCTCCCAGTGCTCCCAGTGCTCCCAGTTCATCTCCAGTTGGCCCATCCAGCCCAACAGGAGCTCCACCTCCTCCAGTTCCCCCAGTCCCAAATCCCACAATCCCACTCCCAACCTCCAGAATCCTGATAATCCCAATAACCCCCCACCCTCCCAGTGCTCCCAGTTCACCTCCAGTTGGCCCATCCAGCCCAACAGGAGCTCCACCTCCTCCAGTACCCCCAGTCCCACCCCAATTTCACCCACAATCCCACTCCCAACCTCCATAATCCTGATAATCCTGACACCCCCCGCCCTCCCAGTGCTCCCAGTGCTCCCAGTTCATCTCCAGTTGGCCCATCCAGCCCAACAGGAGCTCCACCTCCTCCAGTTCCCCCAGTCCCAAATCCCACAATCCCACTCCCAACCTCCAGAATCCTGATAATCCCAATAACCCCCCACCCTCCCAGTGCTCCCAGTTCACCTCCAGTTGGCCCATCCAGCCCAACAGGAGCTCCACCTCCTCCAGTACCCCCAGTCCCACCCCAATTTCACCCACAATCCCACTCCCAACCTCCATAATCCTGATAATCCTGACAACCCCGCCCTCCCAGTGCTCCCAGTGCTCCCAGTTCATCTCCAGTTGGCCCATCCAGCCCAACAGGAGCTCCACCTCCTCCAGTACCCCCAATCCCAAATCCCATAATCCCACTCCCAACCTCCATAATCCTGATAATCCTGACACCCCCCACCCTCCCAGTGCTCCCAGTGCTCCCAGTAGCTCCCAGTTCACCTCCAGATCGCCCACCCAGCCCAACAGGAGCTCCACCTCCTCCAGTACCCCCAGTCCCAAATCCCACAATCCCACTCCCAACCTCCATAATCCTGATAATCCTGACACCCCCCGCCCTCCCAGTGCTCCCAGTGCTCCCAGTTCACCTCCAGTTGGCCCATCCAGCTCATCAGGAGCTCCACCTCCTCCAGTACCCCCAGTCCCACCCCAGTTTCACCCACAGTTCCACTCCCAACCTCCATAATCCTGATAACCCTGACACCCCCTGCCCCCCCAGTGCTCCCAGTAGCTCCCAGTTCACCTCCAGTTGGCCCATCCAGCCCATCAGGAGCTCCACCTCCTCCAGTACCCCCGATCCCAAATCCCATAATCCCACTCCCAACCTCCATAATCCTGATAATCCTGACACCCCCTGCCCTCCCAGTGCTCCCAGTAGCTCCCAGTTCACCTCCAGTTGGCCCATCCAGCCCATCAGGAGCTCCACCTCCTCCAGTACCCCCAATCCCAAATCCCACAATCCCACTCCCAACCTCCATAATCCTGACACCCCCTGCCCTCCCAGTGCTCCCAGTGCTCCCAGTTCACCTCCAGTTGGCCCATCCAGCCCATCAGGAGCTCCACCTCCTCCAGTACCCCCAGTCCCACCCCAGTTTCACCCACAATCCCACTCCCAACCTCCATCATCCTGATAACCCTGACACCCCCCACCCTCCCAGTGCTCCCAGTAGCTCCCAGTTCACCTCCAGTTGGCCCATCCAGCTCATCAGGAGCTCCACCTCCTCCAGTACCCCCAATCCCAAATCCCACAATCCCACTCCCAACCTCCATAATCCTGATAATCCTGACACCCCCCGCCCTCCCAGTGCTCCCAGTGCTCCCAGTTCACCTCCAGTTGGCCCACCCAGCCCATCAGGAGCTCCACCTCCTCCAGTACCCCCAGTCCCACCCCAATTTCACCCACAATCCCACTCCCAACCTCCATAATCCTGATAACCCTGACACCCCCTGCCCTCCCAGTGCTCCCAGTGCTCCCAGTTCACGTCCAGTTGGCCCACCCAGCCCAACAGGAGCTCCACCTCCTCCAGTACCCCCGATCCCAAATCCCATAATCCCACTCCCAACCTCCAGAATCCTGATAATCCTGACATCCCCTGCCCTCCCAGTGCTCCCAGTAGCTCCCAGTTCACCTCCAGATGGCCCATCCAGCCCAACAGGAGCTCCACCTCCTCCAGTACCCCCAATCCTAAATCCCACAATCCCACTCCCAACCTCCATAATCCTGATAACCCTGACACCCCCCACCCTCCCAGTGCTCCCAGTAGCTCCCAGTTCACCTCCAGTTGGCCCATCCAGCTCATCAGGTGCTCCACCTCCTCCAGGACCCTTCCCAGCTCCAGGGACCTCCTCAGCTTCTCCCTCCGGGGTCTCCAGGGCCGCCCTCAGCTCCCCCCACAACCCCTCCACTCTATCGCGACGCTCCGACACCTTCCTCATGTCGTGATAGCCCTCGGCCGCCAGCTCGGAGGCCAAAGCCCCCAGGGCCACCACCCGGGACCTTTGGGCCACCACAGTCTCTGTCTCGATGGCCTCGTGTCTGCGGACAGCGGCCTCCAACTCCCGTGGGGACACCGGGAGGACCTCCTGGGGACATTGGGGGGGTTGGGGACATCGGGGGCATTGGGGGCTTTGGGGACATTGGGGGCTTTGGGGGTATTTGGGACGTTGGGGACGTTGGGGGTGTTGGGGGCTTTGGGGACATTGGGGACATTTGGGGCATTGGGGGCGTTGGGGACATTGGGGACATTGGGGGCATTTGGGGCGTTGGGGGCTTTGGGGACATTGGAGGGGCATTTGGGACGTTGGGGGCTTTGGAGGTGTTGGGGGCTTTGGGGACATTGGGGACATTGGGGACATTGGGGACATTGGGGACATTTGGGGACATTTGGGGACATTGGGGGCATTTGGGACATTTGGGGCGTTGGGGACGTTGGGGATGTTGGGGGCGTTGGGGGCTTTGGGGACATTGGGGACATTGGGGACATTGGGGGCGTTGGGGGGGCATTTGGGACGTTGGGGACACTGGGGGTGTTGGGGACGTTGGGGACATTGGGGACATTTGGGACATTTGGGACATTTGGGGTGTTGGGGACATTGGGGACGTTGGGGACATTGGGGACATTGAGGACATTGGGGACATTGGGGACATTTGGGGTGTTGGGGACGTTGGGGACATTGGGGACATTGGGGACATTGGGGGGGCATTTGGGACGTTGGGGACATTGGGGACGTCGGGGATGTTGGGGACGTTGGGGATGTTGGGGGTGTTGGGGACGTTGGGGACAATTTGGGGGCATTTGGGATGTTGGGGATGTTGGGGGTGTTGGGGACATTGGGGGGGCATTTGGGACATTTGGGACATTTGGGACATTGGGGGTGTTGGGGACATTTGGGGTGTTGGGGACGTTGGGGACGTTGGGGACATTGGGGGGGCATTTGGGACATTTGGGGTGTTGGGTGCGTCGGAGATGTCGGGGACATTGGGGACGTTGGAGATGTTGGGGACATTGGGTGCCTTGGGGACATTGGGGGTGTTGGGGGTGTTGGGGACGTTGGGGACGTTGGGGACACTGGAGGGGCCACTGGGGGTGACACTGGGGCCAGGGGGTGTCCCCACCTGTGCCAGGAGGCGCTGGATGTCCCTCAGGGAGGTCTCTCTCGTGGTGGCCTTGCGGTGGAACCGCGCCGCCGTCCTCTCCACCTTCTCCTGGCGCCGCAGCTCCCGGCGCAGAGCCACCTCCCGCCCGTGCTCCGCCTTCTCCAGCTGCTCCCAGGCCTGGGGACACGGCCACCGGGTCACCACGAGGTGACACCACCCCGGGGACAACCACGGCCACCGCAGAGTGGCCCAAGGTCAGCACGAGGTGGTCACCAGAGCCCCCTCCCACCCGCGGTCCAACGGCTCCGGGTGTTTCACCGGCAGAGTCACCGAGGACACCGTGGGCACCATCGACACCACCCTTGGTGTCACCTCTACATTTCCATCACCATCTCCGTGATCTCCACCATCCCCACCACCACCTCCACCATCTCCATCACCATCTCCACGACCTCCACACCATCCCCAACATCTCCCCTTCCATCTGCAACCATCTTCCCCCACCATCTCCATCATCTCCACCATCCCCACCACCACTTCCACCACCTCCATCATCTCCATCACCATCTCCACGACCTCCCCCACCATCTCCATTTCCCACCTCCATGATCTCCACCATCTTCCCCCACCATCTCCATGATCTCCACCATCTCCATTTCCCATCTCCGTGATCTCCACCATCCCCACCACCATCTCCATCATCTCCATCACCATCTCCATGACCTCCACACCATCCCCAACATCTCCCCTTCCATCTGCAACCATCTTCCCCCACCATCTCCACCATCCCCACCACCACTTCCACCACCTCCATCATCTCCATCACCATCTCCACGACCTCCCCCACCATCTCCATTTCCCATCTCTATGATCTCCACCATCTCCACCACTGTTTCCACCATCTCCACGACCTCCCCCATCTCCATTTCCCACCTCCATGATCTCCACCATCTTCCCCCACCATCTCCATGACCTCCACCATCTTCCCCCACCATCTCCTTGATCTCCACCATCCCCACCACCACTTCCACCACCTCCATCATCTCCATCACCATCTCCACGACCTCCCCCACCATCTCCATTTCCCACCTCCATGATCTCCACCATCTTCCCCCACCATCTCCATGATCTCCACCATCTCCATTTCCCATCTCCGTGATCTCCACCATCCCCACCACCATCTCCATCATCTCCATCACCATCTCCATGACCTCCACACCATCCCCAACATCTCCCCTTCCATCTGCAACCGTCTTCCCCACCACCTCCAGCATCTCCCTCACTACATCCACGAACTTCACCATCATCTCCATGACCTCCACCATCTTCCTCCACCATCTCCACGACCTCCCCCACCATCTCTACGACCTCCCCCATCTCCATTCCCCACCTCCATGATCTCCACGACCTCCCCCATCTCCACGACCTCCCCCACCATCTCCATTTCCCACCTCCATGACCTCCACCATCTTCCCCCACCATCTCCATCATCTCCACCACCACTTCCACCACCTCCATCATCTCCATCACCATCTCCACGACCTCCCCCACCATCTCCATTTCCCATCTCTATGATCTCCACCATCTCCACCACTGTTTCCACCATCTCCACGACCTCCCCCACCATCTCCACGACCTCCCCCATCTCCATTCCCCACCTCCATGATCTCCACGACCTCCCGCACCATCTCCATTTCCCACCTCCATGATCTCCACCATCTTCCCCCACCATCTCCATGACCTCCCCCACCATCTCCACAACCTCCCCCACCATCTCCATTTCCCACCTCCATGATCTCCACCATCTTCCCCCACCATCTCCACGACCTCCCCCATCTCCATTTCCCACCTCCATGATCTCCACCATCTCCATTTCCCACCTCCATCACCTCCATGACCCCCCCTACCACGCCCTTCCCTCCCCAGTCCCTCCCCACCTTGTTGATGTCTGCCAGCAGCCTCCCTTCGGGTGGCACGTAGACCTTCTGGTTGGTGGCCCTCATCCTGCTCCTCAGGCTGAAGAGCAGCACCTCCAGGTCCCCTTTCTCCATGAACCTGTGGGGTAGAGGGGTGGTCCCTCAGGTCCAGAACCACCTCAGGGTGGGGGGCAGGGCGTGGGGGGGTCCTCACTTTGGGGGTTTCTCCACCGTCCTGAAGGTGGTGAAGCTCTGGAGCTGCTGCTGGAGGGCGGGCAGGGCCGGGGCCATGCGGCGGTCGTTGAGGTGCCGGATGGTGACCTCGATCCAGCCCAGGAGGTCACCGGCGGTGGCCTCATACTGAGCCACCATCTGCTCTGCCCCCCAAGAGGCCTCCAGCACCTTGGGGACATGGGGGGTGGTGGCATCTGTCACCTCTTTCTGTCCTTTTGTCTCCCTTTGGCTCGGTGGCCCCGAACCCAGGTCCCAACTTGGCCACTCCGTGCCACCTCCTCAAAGGTCACAGCTGAGCAGGTGGCTCCTCCCCAACCCCCCCAATGTCCCCAACCCCCCCAATGTCCCCAACACCCCCAAAGTCCCCAACACCCCCAATGTCCCCAACACCCTCAATGTCCCCAACACCCCCAATGTCCCCAAGGCACCCAATGTCCCCAAGGCACCCAATGTCCCCAAGGCACCCAATGTCCCCAACACCCCCAATGTCCCCAACACCCCCAATGTCCCCAACATCTCCAATGTCCCCAACCCCCCCAATGTCCCCAACACCCCCAATGTCCCCAACACACCCAATGTCCCCAACCCCCCCAATGTCCCCAACACCCCCAATGTCCCCAAGACACCCCCAATGTCCCCAACCCCCCCAATGTCCCCAACACCCCCAATGTCCCCAAGGCACCCAATGTCCCCAACACCCCCAATGTCCCCAACCCCCCCAATGTCCCCAACACCCCCAATGTCCCCAAGGCACCCAATGTCCCCAACCCCCCCAATGTCCCCAACACCCCCAACGTCCCCAACACCCCCAACGTCCCCAACACCCCCAATGTCCCCAACCCCCCCAATGTCCCCAACACCCCCAATGTCCCCAAGGCACCCAATGTCCCCAACCCCCCCAATGTCCCCAACACCCCCAACGTCCCCAACACCCCCAACGTCCCCAACCCCCCCAATGTCCCCAACACCCCCAATGTCCCCAAGGCACCCAATGTCCCCAACACCCCTAATGTCCCCAACACCCCCATTGTCCCCAACCCCCCCAATGTCCCCAACACCCCCAATGTCCCCAACCCCCCCAATGTCCCCAACCCCCCCAATGTCCCCAACACCCCCAATGTCCCCAAGGCACCCAATGA
>NW_027285974.1:12500-22359 GCF_036169615.1 Heliangelus exortis | reverse complement strand
TGTTCTGTGTCCCCCCCCCCCACCCCCACGGATCTGTGTCCCCCCCTCCCCCGGTTCCCGGTGCCGGTTCCGGTACTGACTGCGGGGGGTGCGGCCCGGCAGCCCCATCTCGGGGGAGAAACTCGGCATCCGCAGCGGGTCCGGTTCCGTCTCCGCATCCCCCAGGTAGCGCCGCGCCAGGTGAGCGCCCATAGCGACACCGGGACCAGAACCGGAACCAACCGGAACCGGAACCACCGAGTAACGGAACCACCGGGAACGCGAAAGCTTCGGGACGGGGAATTGGGACCTGCCCGGACCTGAGGCGGGGAGGACAGGGAGAGCCGGAAGTGACGTGTTCCGCCCCGCCTTCTTCCGCTCTGGAGCATCGAGGCGGGGGGCTGGAGCGGCTCCTCGGCCTCTGGCGCCGCCTGGCGGGGGGGAGGGGCGGGAAGCGGCCTCGAGGGGGACTGGGGGGGGTCTCAGGGGGTTGGGGGGGCTTGGGGGGGGCTCAGGGGCTTCAGGGGGGGTTGGGGGGGGCTCGGGGGGAATCTCAGGGGTTTGGGGGGGCTTGGGGGGGTCTCAGAAGTTGGGGGGACCTTGGGTTGGGGGGGTCTCAGGGCTTGGGGGGGTCTCAGGGGTTGGGGGGTCTCAGGGTCTGGGGGGGGACTGAGGGGGTCTCAGGGGGTTGGGAGTGGTTCTCTTTTTAGGAATTTGAGGGGATTTTTGATTTTTTTTATTTATTTATTTTTTTTGAGGGATTTTTCTGCTCTCCTGGAGACATTTTTGGGGGGGTGGGGGTCACAAAATCAGGGGGATTTTTCCTTCTCCTTCTCCTTCTCCTTCTCCTTCTCCTTCTCCTTCTCCTTTTCCTTCTCCTTTTCCTTTCCTTTTCCTTTTCCTTTCCTTTTCCCTTCTCCCTTTCCTTCTCCTTTCCTCCTCCTCTTCCTTTTCCTTTTCCTTTTCCTTTTCCTTTTCCTTTTCCTTTTCCTTTTTCTTTTTCTTTTTCTTTCTCCTTTTCCTTTTCCTTTTCCTTTTCCTTTTCCTTTTCCTTTCCCTTTCCCTTTCCTTTTCCTTTTCCTTCTCCTTTTCCTCCTCCTTTTCCTTTTCCTTTTCCATTTCCTTTTCCATTTCCTTTTCCATTTCCTTTCCCTTTCCTTTTCCCTTTCCCTTTCCCTTCCCTTTCCCTTCTTCCCTTTTCCTTTCCTTTTCCTTCTCCTTTTCCTTCTCCTTTTCCTTCTCCTTTTCCATTTCCTTTTCCATTTCCTTTCTCCTTTCCCTTTCCCTTTCCCTTTCCTTCCCTTCCCTCCTTCCCTTTCCCTCTTCCCCTTTCCCTTTCCTTTCCTTTCTTTCCTTTCCTTCCTTCCCTTTTCAAGTTTTTCCTTTCCTCTTCCTCCTCCTTCTCCTTCTCCTTCCCTTTCCCTTTTACTTTCCTTTTCCTCTTCCTTCTCCTTCTCTCTCCTCTTCCCTTTCCTTCTTCCTCTTTTTCCCAACTTGTACTTCAGGCTCCGCAAGGGGTGGGTGAAGCTTTTCCTGACGGGATCTTCCCAATCTTCTGCCAGGAGGAAATTCCTGTCCAGGAGCTGAGCAGCTTCCTGCCAATTCCGGAAGCACTCGGGTCCCACCCTCTGGATTTCCTCCACAGCATTCCAACAATCACCTCCCCGTTGGGCTTTCAGCACCACCACTGCTGGCACCTCCGAGATGGAAAACTCTCCTCCAGCTCCCTGAAAAATGGGAAAAAAAAAAAAAATGGAATTCTGGGCTGCTGGGGGGGGGGGGATCCTCACTCCTGGGAAATTCCCAGGATTTTCCTCCAGGTCTCCTTTGAGAATCCTGACCCAGGAGGCCTCGAGGGATCCCCCCTTCCCTTTTTTTCCTGATTTTGGGAGACTCCCTCGGGCCACAGGGACAGAAATCCTTGGGAATCCAGGGACTGGAGCAGGAGAAGCTCGAGGAAGTTGGGATTGGATTTTTGGGGGGGACTTTTATTGGGTTTCCCAACCCCCGGAGGGAACCCCCAGGGAGAGGGGGTTTTAAATGGATGGAGAAGAAGTTTGGGATGGATCTGAGGAAAAAATTCCAAAGATTTTCTGGCTCTGGTTGTTCCCAGGAGCTGTGGCTGCTCCATCCCGGGAGGGGCTGGAGGGACCTGGGCTGGGGGAGGGGTCCCCAAGGGATGGGGATTTGGGGGAGATGATCCCTAAAATCCCATCCAATAATTCCATGATTATTTAAATGGGAAGAGGGAGGGATTTAGGTTGGAAATTGGGAATAAACTCTTCCCCAGGAAGGTGCTGAGATCCCCAGAGAGGAGCTGGGAGCCTCATCCATCCCTGGAAGTTCTTTGATCCAGGATGGATCCAGCCTGATCCTGGGAGAGGGGGGGACTGGGGGAGATGATCCCTAAAGTCCCTTCCAATAATTCCATGATTTTTCAAACGGGAGGAGATGGGGATTTAGGTTGGAAATTGGGAATTCTTCCCCAGGAGAAGTGGGGAGATCCCCAGAGAGGAGCCGGGAGCCTCATCCATCCCTGGAAGTTCTTTGATCCAGGATGGATCCAGCCCGATCCCAAGGGATGGGGATTGGGGGAGATGATCCCTAAAGTCCCTTCCAACCTCAGGATCTTTATCCCAATGGGAGAAGGGGGGAATTTTGGTTGGAAATTGGGAATAAACTCTTCCCCAGGAAGGTGCTGAGATCCCCAGAGAGGAGCCGGGAGCCTCATCCAACCCTGGAAGTTCTTTGATCCAGGATGGATCCAGCCCCATTCCGGGAGAGTGGGATTGGATTGGGGGAGATGATCCCTAAAATCCTATCCAATAATTCCATGATTATTCAAACGGGAGGAGGGAGGGATTTAGGTTGGAAATTGGGAATAAACTCTTCCCCAGGAAGGTGCTGAGATCCCAGAGAGGAGCCGGGAGCCTCATCCACCCCTGGAAGTTCTTTGATCCAGGATGGATCCAGCCCGATCCCGGGAGAGCGGGGCTCGGATCCGGATGATCCTGGAGATCCTTCCCAAGGAATTCCCAAGGCTGGGAATTCCCCGATCCAACAGAACCCCCCGGGAATCACCTTTTGAAGCTGTCCCCGAAGGGCAGCGCCAGCCAGCGCCGGGGCATGGACCTGAGGAAATTCCCGCTGCTCTTCCCGGCTCTCATCCGGGAAACGTAAACCAGGCCGAGCTGGGAAGCTCGCTCCACGTAGAACTCGTCCGTCAAACGCAGGAAAAAATCCTTCAGGAGGGGCGAGAAGCGGCGGCACCGCGGGCACCGCCCCGACCCGAAGTAGAGCAGCAGAACTTTGTTCTCCAGGGCCCGGTTCAGCTCCCGCTCCGTCTCCACCTCCTCCTCCTCCCGGTTGGACACCAGGACCCTCCCGGTGAACAGGGAAGCCATGGGGGGGCGGAACCGAACCGCGAGGATGGGCCGGACCCGTGGGGTGGTTCGGTCCCGTGGGGGTGGTCTGACCCGGTGGGATGGTTCGGTCCCGTGGGGTGGTTCGGCCCCGTGGGGGTGGTTCGGCCCGGTTGGCTCGGTCCGACCCGGGTGGGGTGGTCCGGTCCCGTGGGATGGTTCCGCCCCGTGGGGTGGTTCGGCCCGGTAGGATGGTTCGGTCCCGTGGGGTGGTTCGGCCCCGTGGGGTGGTTCGACCCGGTGGCTCGGTCCGACCCGGTGGGGTGGTCCGGTCCCGTGGGATGGGATGGTTCCGACCCGGTGGGACGGTTCGATCCGGTGGGGTGGTCCGGTCCCGTGGGATGGTTCCGCCCCGTGGGGTGGTTCGGCCCGGTAAGATGGTTCGGTCCGTGGGGTGGTTCGGCCCCGTGGGGTGGTTCGACCCGGTGGCTCGGTCCGATCCGGTGGGATGGTCTGACCCGGTGGGATGGTTCTGTCCCGTGGGATGGTTCGGTCCCGTGGGGTGGTTCGGCCCGGTGGGATGGGGATGGTCCGACCCGGTGGGACGGTTCGACCCGGTGGGATGGTTCGGTCCCGTGGGACGGTTGGGATTATCCGGTGGGATAATCCGGTCCGGTGGGACGGTTCTGTCCCGTGGGATGCTCCGGTCCGGTGGGATGGTTCGGTCCGGTAGCTCGGTCCGGTCCGGTGGGGTTCGGTCCTGGTGTTGGGGCGCGTCCCCCCTCCTGTGGGTGCCTCTAATCCCGGATTCCCGGCAAATCCGGTCAAGCCGCTTAACGGGGGCGGCACCGGCGGGACCGGGCGGGGGGGCCACGGGGCCACGGGGAGGGGCGGGAGGAGTGCGGGAACCGGGACCGGGTGGTGTGCGGGGACCGCGGGAAACCGCGGGAATCCGTGGGAAACCGCGGGAAAACCGCGGGGAAAACCGCGCGTTGCAGGGATGCACCGGGGATCCCGGTGTCAGGATCCCGGTGTCAGGATCCTGATGTCCCCCCTGTCCCCCATGTCCCATCCCCCTGTCCCCCCATTCCCGTGTCCCCTCCTCCCGTGTCCCCATCCCGATGTCCCCATCCCCATGTTCCCCTGTCCCCTTATCCCCATATCCCATATCCCATCCCCCTGTCCCCCTGTCCTTGTCCCCCCTGTCCCCCTGTCCCCATATCCCATCCCCCTATCCCCCCATTCCCCTGTCCCCATCCCCCATATCCCATCCCCCTGTCCCCATGTCCCCCGTGTCCCCTCCCCCCCTGTCCCCATCTCCGTGTCCCCATCCCCCTGTCCCCCTGTCCCGATGTCCCCCCTGTCCCCATCCCCATATCCCATCCCCCTGTCCCCACGTCCCCCCGTGTCCCCTCCCCCCGTGTCCCCTCCTCCCGTGTCCCCCTCCCCCTTGTCCCCAGTCCCCATCCCATATCCCATTCCCATGTCCCCATCCCCATATCCCTCTGGTCCCGATGTCCCCACGTCCCCCGTGTCCCCTCACCCCCGTGTCCCCTGTCCCCCTGTCCCCATCTCGATGTCCCCCTGTCCCCATTCCCATATCCCATCCCCCTGTCCCCACGTCTCCCGTGTCCCGATGTCCCCCCTGTCCCCATCCCCGTGTCCCCATCCCCCCTTGTCCCCTGTCTCCATCCCCATATCCCCCTGACCCGATGTCCCCACGTCCCCCGTGTCCCCTCCCCCCGTGTCCCCATCCCCCTGTCCCCCTCCCCCTGTCCCCATCTCGATGTCCCCCCTGTCCCCATCCCCGTGTCCCCATCCCCCTGTCCCGATGTCCCCCGTGGCCCCTCCCCCGTGGCCCCTCCCCGCCGTGGGCCCCTCCCCCCCGTGGCCCCTCCCCCCGCGGCCCCTCCCCTCCCCTCACGCGCAGACTCCCGCCTCTCTCTCTCCTCTCATCCAATCCGCGTTGGGCTCCTTCCCTCTCAACCAATCAGCTCTCAGCTTCCCCCTCCCGCTCCCCGCCCCCTCAGAGCTCCGCGCGGGGCCGCGCCTCAGGCAGCGGCGGGAGCGGGGCCGGGGGGGCCCCCGCAAAACCCCCGCAAAACCCCGCAAAACCCCGCAAAAACCCCGCAAAACCCCCGCACCATGCACCCCGCCCGGGCTCTGCGCCGCCTCCCTGGGCTCCCTGGGGCTGCTGCGGCTGCTGGGGAGCGCCCTGGCCCTGGAGCTTGGCCGCGGGCCTCGGGGTCTGGTTGGGCGGCGGGGGGTGGCGGCTCCTGAGGTTGCTGCTCCGGACGGCGCCCCGGGACCTCTTGTGAGTGAGGGGGGAGCTGGGGAGGGGGTGGGGGGCGAGGGGCTGAGCCGTGGGGGGGGGGTGGGGAAGGGGGTGAGGAAGGGGCTGCAGGAAAGAGGGGGGGGGGGATGGGGGGGGTTGGGAGTTGTTAAACTGGGAGGGGGGTTGGGAGGCAGAAATCCCGTGCTCAGGTTGCCCCGAGGGAGCCGGGGTTGCCCCAGCCCTGGGGGGTGGCTCAGGTAAGGCTGGAGGGGGCTTGGAGCCATTTTGGGGGGGGGGCGGGGGAAGGGGGGGGGGTGGGGGGGGGGGGGTGAGGTGTCCCCTGAGGGAGCTTTGAGGTGCCCCCCACCCAAACCAATCCCTGAGGTCCCCCCCTGCACCCTGGGCTGGGAAGGGAAGGAGCAAAGGGACACGGGGAGGGGGGGGCAGAAGGTCCCCAAACCCCCCACAAGGGTCCCCAAAACCCCCTCAGGGTCCCAAAACACCCCCAGGGGCCCCAAAGTGTCCCCAAACTCCACCAAGGAGCCCCAAAACTCCCCCAAGGGGCCCCAAAGCCCCCTCAGGCTCCCCAGAACCCTTCCCAGTGTCTCCAACCTCCCCAAAGTGTCCTCAGCCCCCCCCAAAGTGTCTTCAAAACCCTTCCCAGTGTCTCCAAAACACCCCCAGGGGCCCCAAAACCTCCCCCAAGGAGCCCCAAAACTCCCCCAAGGGGCCCCAAAATCCCCTCAGGGTCCCCAAAGCCCTTTCCAGTGTCTCCAACCTCCCCAAAGTGTCCTCAACCCCTCCCAAGTGTCCCCAAACCCCCGCAGAGTGTCCCTCAAAACCCTTCCCAGTGTCTCCAAAACACCCCCAAGGAGCCCCAAAACTTCCCCAAGGGGCCCCAAAACCCCGTCAGGGTCCCCAGAACCCTTCCCAGTGTCCTCAACCCCCCCCAAAGTGTCCTCAAAACCCTTCCCAGTGTCTCCAAAACACCCTCAAGTTCCCCAAAACCTCCCAAAACACCCCAAGTGTCACATCCCCCCCCCCATTCTTGCCCCCCTGGGCATCTTGGGGGGGGTTTGGGACCCTCAGGGTGTGAAAACCCAGGAGTCCCCTTTCTCCCAGGATGTTTTTTCCCCTCCCTAAGGATTCCTCTTGAATTCCCTGAGGATTTTGGGGCTCCTGCCAGCTCTGCTGGGGCTGTCCCTGGGTTTTGAGGAGCTGTTTCCTCCTGGGAAGAATGGCAGAAAAATCAAGTGAGGGGAAGAAAAGCCCTCGAGGTGTCTGGAAGGGGCAGCTCAGCCCTGAAAAAGGCTCCTCTGTTCTCAGCTTGGCACTGGGAGAGCCCCTGAGCTCTGCCAACAACTGGAGCCTTCCCTTCCCCCTCCTGAGAGCTCTGGAGGGGTTTGGAAGTGCTAATATTAAACTGGGGATTCATCCAAAGCTTTCTTGCACAACAATTTCCTGCTTAAAGGGTGGAAAAATCCCATGTTTCCATCTCCCCAGCTCCAGGAAGGAAAAAGGGGATCCCTTGGACCCCCCTGTGCTAAAACTTTGGCAGTTTGGGGGTAAATCCTGAAATAAAAGTGATTTTTTTGGAGCTGGGGGAGAGAGGGAGAGGCTCCTCCAGGACAACCTCAAGGAAATCAGGTGGAATTCAGACAACTCCTGCTGAGCTCTCCCTTGCAGCTGCTGCCCCAGGAGCCTGGAAATAATTTGTGGAAATTAAAGGAGAAAAAACCCTGCAAAAAGCCAAAAACTCCGAGGCATTCTCAGAGGGTCTTTGGCACTTGGAGACTCTGATCTGGAAGGCTCTAAAGTGCCCCCCAAACCCCCAAAACCCAGTTTTTTTTTTGTTTTTTTTTTGCTTCCTGCCTGGGGAAAAGCAGAATTTGGCAAATCCTGCAGTGGGAGGGGGAGGCAGAGCCCCCCCAGGAGCTGCTGTTTCCCCTCTGCCCTTTTCTTCTGGGCTGCTTGGCTCAGGGGGCAGTGGGGAAGGGGCTGAAATGTGGAGCACAGGAGGGGGGGGGGCTCTGTTCACCACATCATTTTGGGGAGAAAAATCCCACTTTCAGCTCCCTGAGGAGCTGAGGTGTCGGATGGGGGGGTCCCCACCTCCCTCCTAGTGAAGACTCGTGCTGAAAATGACATTTTTCCCCCCTTTTTTTTGTTTTTTTTTTGTGGCTTTTCCAGCGGCCTCTTCGTGCTGCTCCGTGTCAAATCCCAGCTGAGGAGGCACCAGAAAGCCAGGAGCACCATTCCCAAGATTTTTCAGGATGTTGTGAGCAGGCACCCGGATAAAGTGGCCCTGATTTCTACGAGGCCACTGGGGAGCACTGGACCTTCAGGAGGTTGGATGAGTTCTCCAACTCCGTGGCCAACTTCTGCTCCCAGCAAGGCTTCCTCCTGGGGGACGTGGTGGCCATTTTCATGGAGAGTCGCCCCGAGTTCGTGGGGCTCTGGCTGGGGATGGCAAAAGTTGGGGTGGAGGCAGCTCTCATCAACTTCAACCTCCGTCTGGACTCCCTGGTCTACTGTGTCACCACCTCGGGGGCCAAAGCCCTGATTTTTGGGGGGGAGTTGGCCTCAGGTGAGTCCCTGGGGAGCTTTGGTACCCAGAGGAAACAAATTCTCAGCCTTGGGAAGGGACCCTGAGGGGAATCCAGGTCCAAACCTCCTCTCCCTGGGGTCTCACCCCTTCCTTGGGGTCTCTCTGGGGTCCTCACCCCCTCTCTGGGGGTCTTTCTGGGGCTCCCAGCACCTCTCTGGGGGTCTCTCTGGGGTCCTCACCCCCTTTCTGGGGTCCTCACCCCCTCTCTGGGGGTCTCACCCCCTCTCTGGGGAGCTTTGGTACCCAGAGGAACCAAATTCTCAGCCTTGGGAAGGGACCCTGAGGGGAATCCAGGTCCAAACCTCCTCTCCCTGGGGTCTCACCCATTCCCTGGGGTCTCTCTGGGGTCCTCACCCCCTCTCTGGGGTCCTCACCCCCTCTCTGGGGGTCTCTCTGGGACTCCCAGCACATCTCTGGGGGTCTCACCCCTTCCCTGGGGTCTCTCTGGGGGTCTCACCCCTTCCCTGGGGTCTCTCTGGGGTCCTCACCCCCTCTCTGGGGCTCCCAGCACATCTCTGGGGGTCTCACCCCCTCTCTGGGGGTCTCTCTAGGGTCCTCACCCCCTCTCTGGGGTCCTCACCCCCTCTCTGGGGGTCTAACCCCTCTCTGGGGGTCTCACCACCTCTCTGGGGTCTCTCTAGGGGTCTCACCCCCTCTCTGGGGGTCTCACCCCCTCTCTGGGGTCTCTCTGGGGGTCTCACCCCCTCTCTGGGGGTCTAACCCCTCTCTGGGGGTCTAACCCCTCTCTGGGGGTCTCACCACCTCTCTGGGGTCTCTCTGGGGGTCTCACCACCTCTCTGGGGGTCTCACCCCCTCTCTGGGGGTGTCTCTGGGGGTCTCACCCCCTCTCTGGGGGTCTCACCACGAGGCAGCTTTTTCTCCCAGAAGGGAAATTTTTCTTCCACGAGGCAAATTCTTATTTTTTTTCCTCCTCTTACCCCCTGCCTCCCACCACTTTTTGTGCTGCAGGACAGCTCTGTCAGGGGGTGCTGGCTCTGCACCCACCCCTGCCCCCTCCCCATGGTTTTTTTTGGATCTAATTCCCTTTTTTCCATCTTTTCCTCGATGCCAACCTTGGGTTGTTTGCAGATTGTGCTGGGATCAGACAATTTCCTGCAGTTTTTTGGTGGCCCTGGGTCAGTCTGAGCCTGCAGGTGTTGTCTGGGTGGGTGTCACCTGGGGCTTGTGAAGCTTCCTCAGGTTCTGCCATCACATTGGGTGCTTTGGGTTTTTTTTTATTTTATTTTTTATTATTTTTTTGCAGCAATTTCTGAGGTGAATGGGATGTTGGGGAAGAACATGGCCAAATTCTGCTCTGGGGACTACAACCCTGAGGTGGTTCCTCTGGAAACCCAACACCTCGACCCCCTCCTGAGCACTGCCTCCAAATCCCCTCCAACTTCCATCCCAGCCAAAGGTTTAGATGGTAATTTTCTCCATTTTAGGGCATTTTTATCAAGGATTTGGGAGTTTTGGGGGTAAAGTGTGGGAGGGCTGGGCTGGGTGACAGCAGAGAAGTGAGGGGGGGGGGGGGGTGAAACCACCACACTTTGGGCTCAGAAATAAAAAAAAGAGAGAAAAAAAAAAAAAAAGTTCTGCTTCCAGGCAGCTCTGGGTTAAATTCCTCAATATTTG
>NW_027285974.1:0-7500 GCF_036169615.1 Heliangelus exortis | reverse complement strand
AACCTCTGCTGTCTGCATGGGGTTTGGGGCTTTGGGAAGTGTTTGGGATCAGCTTTCCTTGTCCCTTTTCCATGCAGGAGAGCCGGGATTGCTGGTGGGGCAGATCAACCAGCAGGATCCCCTGCGCCGCTTCGACGGCTACGTCAGCGAGAGTGCCACCACCAAGAAGATCGCCTACAACGTGCTGCAGAAAGGGGACCAGGCTTACCTCTCAGGTACCCTCAGCCCTTCCTCCTGCTCCAGCTTTCCCTCCTGTTAAGGTTTTCCAAAAATCTAGGAGTTTGGAGAGGAATCCATCATCCTTAAAAAAGAATGAGGGATTCCAACCTAAACCGTTCCCCGGAGAGACGCCGGGAGCGTTCGGTGGGCGCCGGCTCTTGAGCAGCTCTGGATCTGGGTTAAAGTTAGGAATCTGTGCAAAATCCATGGAAAAATCCTATGGATTCCTTCAGATGATTCCATGGAAAGGAACATTTCAAAGCAGAAATGAACATTTCAAAGCAGGAGAGAGATCTGACCAGGGAGAGGTGCTGGGGGGGGGGGGGGAAAGCCACCGCGCTCCCGGCGGGAGGGAGCAGAGAGGGTGTTGGGACAGCCCTGAGGGCTGAAACCGGGGTGTCCCCGGGTGTTGTTGGGTGTCCCCGGGTGTTGTTGGGTGTCCCTGGGTGTTGTTGGGTGTCCCAGGTGTTGTTTGGTGTCACCTCTCCCCCTCCCAGGTGACGTTTTGGTGATGGATGACCTGGGGTACATGTACTTCAAGGACCGCAGCGGGGACACTTTCCGCTGGCGAGGGGAGAACGTTTCCACCACGGAGGTGGAAGGGACCCTGAGCCACATCCTCAACCAGACAGATGTGGCAGTGTATGGAGTGGAAATCCCAGGTAAAAAAAAAACCAGGAATTTTGGGGAAAAGGAAAAAAAAAGATCAGGCAAAGGGGTAGAAACTGCTCGGCTCTGTTTGCAAGCGCCACCCGTGGGTGGAGGCACCGGAGTTTGAGCCCCCCCAGAGCAGAGAGAACCAGAGGTCCAGGGTGGGGTTTTTATTTTCTGGCTGGAAAAAAAGGGAAAAAAGGGAAATTTGAGGAGCATCAGATTCCCAGAATGAGGCTCCAGGAGTGGGTGGGGTCTGGGTGGGGCAGGAACAGGGCGGGGTGAGCAGGACGCGAGAGCAGAACCCAGAAGCAGAGCCTTCTCCTTCTGGCAGGAATTCCCTGGGAGCCAGAGCCTTTTCCTTTCAGCAGGAATTCCCTGGGAAGCAGAGCCTCTTTTCCTTCCAGCAGGAATTCCCTGGGAACCAGAGCCTTTTCCTTCCAGCAGGAATTCCCTGAGAATCAGAACCTCTTTTCCTTTCATCAGGAATTCCCTGGGAATCAGAACCTCTTTTCCTTCCAGCAGGAATTCCCTGGGAACCAGAGCCTTTTCCTTTCATCAGGAATTCCCTGGGAAGCAGAGCCTCTTTTCCTTCCAGCAGGAATTCCCTGGGAACCAGAGCCTTTTCCTTCCAGCAGGAATTCCCTGAGAATCAGAACCTCTTTTCCTTTCATCAGGAATTCCCTGGGAATCAGAACCTCTTTTCCTTTCAGCAGGAATTCCCTGGGAAGCAGAACCTTTTCCTTTCATCAGGAATTCCCTGGGAACCAGAGCCTTTTCCTTCCAGCAGGAATTCTCTGGGAAGCAGAACCTCTTTTCCTTCCAGCAGGAATTCCCTGGGAACCAGTCCCTCTTTTCCTTTCAGGTCTTGCCCACAGCCTCTGGTGTTCCCTTGGGATTTTCCTCAGCAGGTTTGGAGCCCCCTTGGAGATCCAGGGGGGGGGAACAGAACCACAACAGGGGGACCTTGGGGTGTTGGGAAAGACCCCGAGGTCACCTCCAACCAACCCCCCAGCTCCTGTGTGGGGTGGATCTTTCCCTTCCCCCCATCCCCAGCTTATTCCTGCTTTTTTCCAGGGGTGGAAGGCAAAGCTGGGATGGCAGCCATCGCCGATCCCAAAGCCAAGGTCAATCCCAACGTTCTCTACCAGGAGCTGCAGAAGGTTTTGCCTCCCTACGCCCGTCCCGTCTTCCTCCGGCTCCTTCCCAGGTGGACACCACAGGTATCAGATCCTGGAAAAGTTTGGGATGAGAAATCTCCACATTCCAAGGCCTTACAGGGGAGGAAAAAAAAAAAAATTATAATTTTACATAGCAACGTGAACCTTTCCCCTCAGGACGCTGCCCGGGGTTTTATTCCAGCACAATTCTGGTCAAACCGGGTGGTTTTGGGGTTGTTGCCTGTTGTGTTTTCCACTTCCCAGGAATTTTCTGGGCTCCCTCGTTGCTGCCCCACTCAGGAGTGTCAGGAAAACACTGGAGGAGCTCCCAGTCCCTGAGCTTGTGGCAGGGGCCACGCCGCCTCCTCCGCTTTCGCTGGAAAAATGGTGAATTTCTTCTTTTTCCCCCAAAAGGGACCTTTAAGATCCAGAAAACTCGGTTGCAGAGGGAAGGATTCGACCCCCAGCAGACCTCGGATCGTTTGTATTTCCTGGATCTCAAGCTGGGGCAGTACGTGCCCCTGGACGAGCACCTTCACGGGAGGATTTGCTCGGGAAAAGCCGCTTTGTGACGGGCTCGGATTCCGCCTTTTCCAAGAAAAAAGGAGGAGAAGGAGAAGAAGAAGAAGAAGGGGGGGCAGGGATGGATTTCCCACCCTTCCCCCAGCACCCGGGTGTCCCCTTAACCTCCCTTCCACCTCTTTAGAGATTTTTGTAACCACTTAGAGAGGAGCTGAGGGAAATATTTATTGACAGAGACCTCCCGGGGTCCCTTCTCCGCTCTCTCAACTTCGCTTTAACCGATTTAGATGATTTTTTTTTTTTTTAATTTTTTTTTTTAACATCACCGGGATGATTTTTTTTTTTTTTTTTTTTTTTTTTTTTTTAATTTTTTTTTTTTTTTAACCTCACCGGGCGTCAAGTCACCTTTTAACAACCCTTAGGGCTGGGAGGACATTAAAAAACAAACGCCTTTGCCGGGTGCTGTGCTGCGGCCGTGGGGTTGCCCCGACCCGGGGGCTTCCGGACGCCTCCCGGAGCCGGGCGGGAGGTGGGGGGGGGGTGGGTTGTGCTTGGATGGCGGAAAACGGGTGCTTGGAAGGGGTAAACCGGCCGGGGGCAGCCGCCTCCCGCCTTCCTCCTTCGGCCTAGGCCGCTACGCCAGGCCGAGGCTGAGGGGAAGGCCTAGGCCGCGGGTTGCTAAGCAACCGTGGCGCGCTTTGCGCGTCACTTCCGGCGCGCCGCTCCCGTCCCGGCTGTGCCCGCCGCCGCCGCCATGGCCGCTCCCCGGGTCTCGGTGTTTCCGTCGCCGCAGGAGCTGGGCCCGGCCCTGGCGCAGTTGGTGGCGGAGCGGGCGGCGGGAGGCGGCGACCGCTTCTCCCTGGGCCTCTCGGGAGGGAGCTTGGTGGGGCTGCTGGCCCGGGACCTCCCCGCCGCCATCACCGGCCCCGCCACCACCGGCCCCGCCGCCCCTGCCCGCTGGCTCTTGGCCTTCTGCGACGAGCGCCTCGTCCCCCTCGAGCACCCGGAGAGCACGGCCGGGGCTTATCAGGTGAGCGGGACCCTACCGGGGGGGTTCAGCGCCCTCCGTGCTCGCTCTCACCGCCTCCCCCCGCTCCTCTCTCCGCAGACGCAGCTCCTGCCCCGGTTGCCCGGGCCCCCGCCGCGGGTTTTGACCCCCGCCACCGGGCTGCCCCCCGCAGCCGCCGCCGAGGAGTACGCGGGGCAGCTCCGCCAGGTACGGGGCAGCGGGGACACGGGGGGAGGTTTCACCCCTCACCCCCCCCCGGTTCTGTCTCCTCCCCGGTTTCAGCTCCCGCCCCTCAGCTCCTTCTCCCGCTTTTTTCTCCGGTTCCATCGGGTTTTTTCCCCCCCTCCAGGCGTTCCCGGGGGACGATGTCCCTGTCTTTGATCTCCTGGTGCTTGGGGTGGGCCCGGACGGCCACACTTGTTCCCTTTTTCCTGATCATCCCCTGCTCCAGGTGAGTCTGGGGGCTCCCTCACCCCTTTTGGGGCTCCCTCACCCCCCTTTGGGGCTCCCTCACCCCTTTTGGGGGCTCCCTCACCCACTTTGGGGGCTCCCTCATCCCCTTTGGGGCTCCCTCACCCCTTTTAGGGCTCCCTCACCCTTTTGGGGGCTCCCTCACCCCTTTGGGGGCTCCCTCACTCCTTTTGGGGCTCCCTCACCCCTTTTGGGGGCTCCCTCACCCTTTTTGGGGGCTCCCTCACTCCTTTTGGGGGCTCCCTCATCCCCTTTGGGGCTCCCTCACCCCTTTTGGGGGCTCCCTCACCCCTTTTGGGGGCTCCCTCACCCCCTTTGGGGCTCCCTCACCCCTTTGGGGGCTCCCTCACCCCTTTTAGGGCTCCCTCACCCCCTTTGGGGCTCCCTCGTCCCCTTTGGGGCTCCCTCACCCCTTGGGGGCTCCCTCACCCCCCTTGGGGCTCCCTCACCCCTTTTTGGGGCTCCCTCACCCCCTTTGAGGGATCCCTCATCCCCTTTGGGGGCTCCCTCACCCCCTTTGGGGGCTCCCTCACCCCTTTTGGGGGCTCCCTCATCCCCTTTTGGGGCTCCCTCACCCCTTTTGGGGCTCCCTCACCCCTTGGGGGCTCCCTCACCCCCCTTTGGGGCTCCCTCACCCCCTGGGGGGCTCCCTCACCCCTTTTGGGGGCTCCCCCACCCCTTTGGGGGCTCCCTCACCCCTTTGGGGCTCCCTCACCCCCTTTGAGGGATCCCTCACCCCTTTTGGGGCTCCCTCACCCCTTTTGGGGCTCCCTCACCCCTTTTGGGGGCTCCCTCACCCCTTTTAGGGCTCCCTCGTCCCCTTTGGGGGCTCCCTCACCCCTTTGGGGGCTCCCTCACTCCTTTTGGGGCTCCCTCACTCCTTTTGGGGCTCCCTCACCCCTTTTGGGGCTCCCTCGTCCCCTTTGGGGCTCCCTCGTCCCCTTTGGGGCTCCTCAGCCCTTTTGGGGCTCCCTCACCCCCCTTTGAGGGCTCCCTCACCCCCTTTGAGGGATCCCTCACCCCCTGGGGGGCTCCCTCACCCCTTTTGGGGCTCCCTCACCCCTTTGGGGGCTCCCTCACCCCTTTGGGGCTCCCTCACCCCTTTTGGGGGCTCCCTCACCCCTTTGGGGCTCCCTCACCCCTTTTGGGGCTCCCTCACCCCTTTGGGGCTCCCTCACCCCCTTTTAGGGCTCCCTCACCCCTTTTGAGGCTCCCTCACCCCTTTTGGGGCTCCCTCACCCCTTTTGGGGGCTCCCTCACCCACTTTGGGGGCTCCCTCACCCTTTTGGGGGCTCCCTCACCCTTTTGGGGGCTCCCTCACCCCTTTGGGGCTCCCTCACCCCTTTTGGGGGCTCCCTCATCCCCTTTTGGGGGCTCCCTCATTCCCTTTTGGGGCTCCCTCACCCCTTTGGGGGCTCCCTCACCCCTTTTGGGGCTCCCTCACCCCTTTGGGGGCTCCCTCACCCCTTTTGGGGGCTCCCTCACCCCCTTTGGGGGCCCCTTCTTTTTTATTAAACCCCCTCCCCCATTTTGGGGAGCTGGGGGGCACCAAACAGGGGCTCAGGGCTGGAGGGGGAGGGGGTTTTTAGCCCCTCAGTGTCCCCCCCAGCCTGAGTTCCCAATCCTTTACTTCGAGTTTGGGGTTTTCTCTCTTCTTGGGGATTTTTTTTGGGTTTTTTTCCCTCTGACAGGAGGAAGATAAAATCCTTGCAGCCCTCACAGACTCCCCCAAACCCCCCCAGAGAGAATCACCCTCTTTTTATTAACCCCCTCCTCCATTTTGGGGGTTTGGGGGGCACCTGGGTGGTGATGGGGGGGTTGTAGCCCCTCAGTGTCCCCCCCAACCTTTTACTTCGAGTTTGGGGTTTTCTCTCTTCTTGGGGATTTTTTTGGGTTTTTTTCCCTCTCACAGGAGGAAGATAAAATCCTTGCAGCCCTCACAGACTCCCCCAAACCCCCCCAGAGAGAATCACCCTCTTTTTATTAAACCCCCCCATTTTAGGGAGCACCAAACAGGGGTCATGGGTGGAAGAGAGGGGGGGTTTTAGCCCCTCAGTGTCCCCCCCAGCCTGAATCCCCAACCTTTTGCTTCGAGTTTGGGGTTTTCTCTCTTCTTGGGGATTTTTTTGGGGTTTTTCTCCCTCTCACAGGAGGAAGATAAAATCGTTGCAGCCCTCACAGACTCCCCCAAGCCCCCCCCGGAGCGAATCACCTTCACCCTTCCCGTGCTCAACGCCGCCCGCTCCGTGGTTTTCGTGGCCACGGGGGGAAGCAAAGCCCAAATCCTCAAGGTTTGTACCCAAACTTTTTCTTTTTCTCCGGAAAAAATTTCAAGCGGCTTTTAAGGGAGGGGGGGGAGGGGCTGGAACCTTCCCGCCCTGAGGCTCCTTTCCCTCCCCCACAGCGGATTTTGGAAGGGGGGGAGGAGCAGCCCCTGCCCGCTGCCCGCGTCCGCCCGGCCTCGGGGGAGCTGCTCTGGTTCCTGGACGAGGCAGCAGCCAAGGAGCTGAACATCCCCGTGGAAAAACACTCGGTCCTCTAGAGCCCACGCGGGGGGGGTCACGGGGGGGCTCCGGGGGGGCTGAGGGTCCTCAAGGCTCGGGTGTTCCCGGGGGAAGCTGCGTGGGGACACAAAATCCCCTTTTTTGTGGGTTGGTTTTTCTCTCTGGGGGGCTCTGCTGGGCACCCAGGAAGGGTTTGGGGCAAAAAAAAAAACCCTTTTTAAACTCTTTTTTCTTTTTGTGGGGCTCTGCTGGGCACCCAGGTAGAGTTTGGGGCAAAAAAAAACCTTTTTTTTGGGTTATTTTTCCTCTTTGTGGGGCTCTGCTGGACACCCAGGAAGGGTTTGGGGCAAAAAAAACCCTTTTTAAACTCTTTTTTCTTTTTGTGGGGCTCTGCTGAGCACCCAGGTAGGGTTTGGGGCAAAAAAAACCCTTTTTTTGGGTTATTTTTCCTCTTTGTGGGGCTCTGCTGGACACCCAGGTAGAGTTTGGGGCAAAAAAACCCCTTTTTTTGGGTTATTTTTCCTCTGTGGGGCTCTGCTGGACACCCAGGTAGAGTTTGGGGCAAAAAAAACCCCCTTTTAAATTTTTTTTTTGGGTTCTTTTTCCTCTTTTTGAAGCTGTGCTGAGCACCCACAGGGTTGGGGCCACAAATCCCCCTTTTTTTGGGTTATTTTTCCTCTTTGTGGGGCTCTGCTGGGCACCCAGCTAGGGTTTGGGGCAAAAAAAAACCCTTTTTAAACTCTTTTTTCTTTTTGTGGGGCTCTGCTGGGCACCCAAGTAGAGTTTGGGGCAAAAAAAAACCCTTTTACATTTTCTTTTTGGGTTATTTTCCTCTTTTTGAAGCTGTGCTGAGCACCCAGGTAGAGTTGGCACAAAATCCCCTTTTTTTGGGTTGTTTTTCCTCTTTGTGGGGCTCTGCTGGGCACCCAGGTAGGGTTTGGGGCAAAAAAAACCCCTTTTTTTA
>NW_027285973.1:0-24409 GCF_036169615.1 Heliangelus exortis | reverse complement strand
TAAAAGCACCAAAAAAAGGGGGGGGACCCAAAATCGCTGGAAAATGCCCCAAAACCTGCGGATCTTTGGGGGGGGCTGCTTTTCAAGGTGATGTCAGAATGGACAAAAAGCTTCCCAGTTCAAAGAGATTTTGAGGCCAAAATCAGGGGGTTTTTGCCCCAAAAGGGTGTTAGCGGGTGCCGGCCTTGGTGCAGGGCAAAAAATGGTGAAAAAAACCCATTTTCCACGTTTCAATGTTGCCTTTTACTGGGGGACTTCCCCAAACTGTCACTTTGGAAGGTGTGGGAAAAGCAGAATTTGTCCAAAAAAAGGGCGAGTTTAGCTGCAGGGAGCGGGATTTTGGAAAAGCAGCTTTCCGGCGTTAAAAAAAAAAACAAAACACCTTTTTTTGCCCTTTTCTGCCTCATCCACGCACAGCCTTCATCTGCTGAGGAAGAAGGGGATGGACGGGGGTTTTGGGGCTCTAAAACTCTCCAAAAACGGGGATTTTAAAAAGCGGGGGATCTGGAGGAGGCGGCCGCTTACCCCTCGCTCCATCGCGGCTCTGTCGGGAATGTGGCTGCCGACATTCTGCAAAGCTCCAGCGGGTCGCGGAGGGTTAAAAACCCTTTCCCTGCTCAACTTTTACCTCAGAAAACGGAGTTTTTGCCTCAAAAAGTGCCCCTTTTACCTCAGGCAGCGCCGCCCCGGAGGATTTTACCTCAGGGAGCGGAGGAGCGGGGGACGGCGGGAAGCACGCGCAGCCCGCCCTGCGCAGGCGCGGCCGCTGATTGGCTGAGCCGCGGCTCGAGGGGGCGTGGCCACGCCAAGGGCGGGAAAGGCGCTGCGGGGGTTGCTGCGGCCGCCGCCATTTTGTCCCCGGTTCCCCTCAGGCGGAGGCGGCCGCTCCGGGAGCTCCCGCTGAGTTCCGACCCCGCCGGTTCTGCCGCCTCCAAACCCCCCCAAAAAGCGGGCGAGGAGTTCGCTGATCACCTCGGCTTCGCTTTCCAGGTTCTGCGCTCCCCCGGGGTGGTTTCTCCCTCGTCGGTGGGGAGGGAATGGGTGACCCCCCCCCCCCTGTAGCGGTCCCTCCCGCACCCCCGTTCCTCTCCTTGGCATCGCCCTGGCCCCAGGCTGCGGCCCGACCGGTTCTCCGGCTCCCTCAGTGCCAGGACTGCAACACCCGCTCTTAATTGCCCCGTTTCTGCTAATTATTCCGCTCATCACCCGTTCCTCGGCCTTATGAACCACCCTGATGGCCACAGGAAGATGTGTCCCGGGGGAATTCGGGGATAAAACCAAATAAATCCGGGGTGGCTTTGGTCAGGCTCATCGCCAGCATCAGCTTGGTGCTCCCTAATTCCACAAATATTTTTTTTTTGCCCCTTTTTTTACCCACATTTGCTCCCTTTCCCACCTTTTGCCCCTTTCTATGCCTATTTAGGGCCTGGTTTCACTCAGCGGGCCCCATCTTTTGCCCGTTTTGCCTCATTTTTGCTGTTTTCACCCCAATTTTAGCCACATCCCTTCACCTCCCTCCCGTTTTGTGGCGTTTTGCCCCCGTTTTGCCTCCTTAACCATTTCCCCTTCCTTTTTTTCCCTGCTTACAGACATTTTGCCCTGTTTTATGCTCAATTCCACTCATTTATCCTCATTTTCCTCCCGTTTTGTCACATTTTGCCCAGTTTGCCTCATTTTACCCTCAATCTCACCCATTTATCCCACCCCCCCTCCAGATTTTCCCGTTTTCCCCCGATTTATCCTCACTTTACCCCTTTTACCCCCACTTTGGGGTCTTCTCCCTCTTATTTCACTCGTTCCACTTTTTAATTTGTCCCAATTTTGGCCAAATTTCACCCATTTTGCTCTGTGGCACCTCGGGGGGGGTTGGGGACCCCTGGGTGGGGGGGGGGGTCGTGTGTGTTTTGGGGTCGGTTGCCATGGCAACCGCGTGGGAACAAATCCTCGAGGCTTTTGTCACCCCCCCCCTCCCCCCCCCCTCCCCCCCCCCCGGGGGTCACTCGGGACGCGGGGCACGTCCCGGGCGCTGCTGAGCCAAAATCGGCTGCTTTGAGCCCAAAAACGGGGGCACGGGGAGGGGGAAGGGGGAGGGAGGGGAAACGGGGCTAAAAGGGGGGAAATGGGCAAAAAAAAAAAAAAAAAAAAAGCGAAAGGGGTTTGGGTAGGGGGGTAAAAGGGGTTTAAGTGTGAAGTGGGGAAAAATGGGGTGAAAAGGAGGTGAAATGGGCAAAATGGGGGAAACGGGTTTAAAATGGGGAGGAATGGAGAAAAAGTGAGGGAAAAATGGGTTTTAAATGGGGTGAAATGGGAGAAAAATGGTTTAAATCAGGGAAATGGGGTGAAACGGAGGTGAAATGGGAGGAAATGGGTTTAAAGCAGAGAGAAATGGGCAAAATGGGGGGGGAAATGGGTTTAGAACGGGGTGAAATGGGCAAAATGGGGGGAAAATGGGTTTAAAACAGGGAGAAATGGGCAAAATGGGGGGGAAATGGGTTTAGAACAGGGAGAAATGGGGGGAAAATGGGTTTAAAACGGGGGTGAAATGGGCAAAGTGGGAGGAAAATGGGTTTGAAACGGGGTGAAATGGGCAAAATGGGGGAAAATGGGTTTAAAACGGGGTGAAATGGGCAAAATGGGAGGAAAATGGTTTAAAACGGGGTGAAATGGGCAAAGTGGGAGGAAAATGGGTTTAAAACAGGGAGAAATGGGCAAAGTGGGGGGAAAATGGGTTTAAAACGGGGTGAAATGGGCAAAGTGGGAGGAAAATGGGTTTAAAACGGTGAAATGGGCAAAATGGGGGGAAAATGGGTTTAAAATGGGGAGAAATGGAGAAAAAATGAGAGAAAAATGGGTTTTAAATGGGGTGAAACGGGAAATGGGAACAAAATGGGTTTAAATCGGGGAAATGGGGTGAAACGGAGGTGAAATGGGCAAAATGGAGGAAACGGGTTTAAAATGGGGAGAAGTGGAGAAAAAATGAGAGAAAAGTGGGTTTTAAATGGGGTGAAACAGGGGAAATGGGAGCAAAATGGGTTTAAATCAGGGAAATGGGTGAAACGGAGGTGAAATGGGCAAAATGGGGGGAAAATGGTTTAAAACAGGAGAAATGGGGGGAAAATGGGTTTGAAACGGGGTGAAATGGGCAAAATGGGGGGAAAATGGGTTTAAAACGGGGTGAAATGGGCAAAGTGGGAGGAAAATGGGTTTAAAACAGGGAGAAATGGGGAAAATGGGTTTAAAACGGGGTGAAATGGGCAAAGTGGGAGGAAAATGGGTTTAAAACAGGGAGAAATGGAGAAAAATGAGAGAAAAATGGGTTTTAAATGGGGTGAAACGGGAAATGGGGGAAAAATGGGTTTAAATCAGGGGGAAATGGGGTGAAACGGATGTGAAATGGGCAAAATGGGAGGAAAATGGGTTTAAAACAGGGAGAAATGGGGAAAAATGGGTTTAAAACGGGGTGAAATGGGCAAAATGGGGGGAAATGGGTTTAAAACGGGGTGAAATGGGCAAAATGGGGGGAAAATGGGTTTAAAATGGGGTGAAATGGGCAAAGTGGGAGGAAAATGGGTTTAAAACAGGGAGAAATGGGCAAAATGGGGGGGAAAATGGGTTTAAAACAGGGTGAAATGGGCAAAGTGGGGAAATAGGGGGCAGGTGGGAGGCAAATGGGGTGAAACGAAGGTAAATGGGGGAAATGGGAGCAAAATGGGTTTAAATCAGGGGAAAATGGGGTGAAACGGAGGTGAAATGGGCAAAATGGGAGGGAAATGGGGAGAAATGGGGAAAAGTGGGAGGCAAATGGGGTGAAAAAGGAGCAGAATGGGTTTAAACTGAGGAACTGGTGTGAAAGGGGCCAAAGAGGGAGAAAAATGGGGCAAAAATGGGATTTAAAAAATTGGGGTGAGGTGAGAGAAGAAGAAGGGAAAAAACGGGGGAAATGGGGGAAAGTTGGGCCACGTTGGGTGAAAAAGGCACCAAAATGGGGAAATTGGGGGGAAATGGGTGAAAAGGGCACCAAAATGGTGAAATGGGTGAAAAGGGCACCAGAATGGGTGAAAAAGGCACCAAAATGGGTGAAGTTGGGGGGAAATGGGTGAAAAGGGCACCAGAATGTCTGAAAAAGGCACCAAAATGGGGGGAAATGGGGGGAAATGGGTGAAAAGGGACCAGAATGGGTGAAAAAGGCATCAAAATGGGGGGAAATGGGTGAAAAGGGCACCAAAATGGGGGGAAATGGGTGAAAAGGGCACCAAAATGGGGGGAAATGGGTGAAAAGGGCACCAGAATGGCTGAAAAAGGCACCAAAATGGGGGAAATTGGGGGGAAATGGGTGAAAAGGGACCAGAATGGGTGAAAAAGGCATCAAAATGGGGGAAATGGTGAAAAGGGCACCAAAATGGGGGAAATGGGTGAAAAGGGACCAGAATGGGTGAAAAAGGCACCAAAATGGGGGAAATTGGGGGGAAATGGGTGAAAAGGGCACCAAAATGGGTGAAATTGGGGGAAATGGGTGAAAAAGGCACCAAAATGGGTGAAATTGGGGGAAATGGGTGAAAAGGGCACCAAAATGGGGGGAAATTGGTGAAAAAGGCACCAAAATGGGTGAAATCGGGGGGAAATGGGTGAAAAGGGCAGAAAGTGGGGATTAATGGGTGGAAAAAGAGGCAAAAGGAGGGAAATTGGGGCAAAGGGGGGGGAAACGGACACAAAATGGGCAAAAAGGAGCAAAACCGGGACGGTGCCCCCCCCCCCCCCCCCCCCCCCCCCATTTCAAGCCGCCCCTTCCCCACTTCCACCCCCCCCACCCCCCCCCAGGCCCCTCCCCCCTGGCCGCCAGGCCCCTCCCCCTCGCCGCTCGCCCATTGGCCCGCGGCTCTGCATCTCATTAGCATACATTATCCTCCCGGCCCCGGCAGGTGGGGAGCGGCCGAAAGGGACGCGGCGGCCGCCATGAGCCCCCCCCCGAGCCCCCCCCCCCTGCTCCTCCGCGGCCTCCTCCTCCTCTCCACCATCGCTCAGGGTAAGGACCCCCCCCCCAAATCAGCCCCGGGACCCCTCCCCATCCCACAACCCCCCCATCCCTGCGCCCCCCCTCCCCCCATCCCTTTACCCCCCCCCGATTCCATCCCCCCCCCCCCCTGCAATCGGGTGACCCCCCCTTAAATGAGGTCCCCAACCCCCGGGGGGGTCCCACAAACCCTGACCCCCCCCCCATCCTTTTACTCCCCCTCCCCCCATCATTTTACCCCCCCTCAATCGTGTGACACCCCCCAAAAAACCTCTGACCCCCCCTAAACGAGGTCCCCACCCCCTCGGGGGGGTCCCCAAACCCTTTACCCCCCCCCCAGTCGTGTGACCCCCCCCAAATGAGGTCCCCAACCCCCCGGGGGGGTCCCACAAACCCTGACCCCCCCCCATCCTTTTACTCCCCCTCCCCCCATCATTTTACCCCCCCTCAATCGTGTGACACCCCCCAAAAAACCTCTGACCCCCCCCAAATGAGGTCCCTAAGTCCCCGGGGGGTCCCCAAACCCTTTACCCCCCCCCAGTCGTGTGACCCCCCCCCAAATGAGGTCCCCAACCCCCCGGGGGGGTCCCACAAACCCTGACCCCCCCCTCATCCTTTTACTCCCCCTCCCCCATCATTTTACCCCCCCTCAATCGTGTGACACCCCCAAAAAACCTCTGACCCCCCCCAAATGAGGTCCCCAAACCCCCCCAAACCCTTTACCCCCCCCCCCAGTCGTGTGACCCCCCCCCAAATGAGGTCCCCACCCCCTCGGGGGGGTCCCCAAACCCTTTACCCCCCCCCAGTTGTGTGACCCCCCCCCTAAATGAGGTCCCCAAATCCCCGGGGGGGTCCCCAAACCCTTTACCCCCCCCAGTCGTGTGACCCCCCCCCAAAAAAACCCTGTGACCCCCCCCCAAATGAGGTCCCCAAGCCCCCGGGGGGGTCCCACAAACCCTGACCCCCCCCCCATCCTTTTACTCCCCCTCCCCCCATCATTTTACCCCCCCTCAATCGTGTGACACCCCCCAAAAAACCTCTGACCCCCCCCAAATGAGGTCCCCAAACCCCCCAAACCCTTTACCCCCCCCCCAGTCGTGTGACCCCCCCCCAAATGAGGTCCCCAAATCCCCGGGGGGTCCCCAAACCCTTTTGCCCCCACCCAGTCGTGTGACCCCCCCAAAAAAAACCCTGGGACCCCCCCCAAATGAGGTCTCCAACCCCCGGGGGGGTCCCCAAACCCTGACCCCCCCCCCATCCTTTTACTCCCCCTCCCCCCATCATTTTACCCCCCCTCAATCGTGTGACACCCCCCAAAAAACCTCTGACCCCCCCCAAATGAGGTCCCCACCCCCTCGGGGGGGTCCCCAAACCCTTTGCCCCCCCCCCAGTCGTGTGACCCCCCCCCAAAAAAAAACCTCTGACCCCCCCCAAATGAGGTCCCCACCCCCCCGGGGGGGTCCCCCAAACCCTTTACCCCCCCCTCACTGCAACCCCCCATCCCTTTACCCCCCCCAATCGTGTGACCCCCCCCAAATGAGGTCCCACCCCCCCCGGGGGGTCCCCAATTCCTTTTACCCCCCCCAAATGTGTGACCCCCCCCCAGAAAAAACCTCTGACCCCCCCCCAAATGAGGCCCCCACCCCCTCAGGGGGTCCCCAACCCCCCCCATCCCCTTTAACCCCCCCAAATCCTGTGCCCCCCCCCCAATAAACCCCCAAACCTCTTTAACCTCCCCAAAATTCTCTCCCCTCCCCCCCAATCTTGTCACCCCCCCCCCAAAATGTCCCCAACCCCCCCCCAAACTGCCCCAACCCCCCCCAAAATTGTCCCCAAACTGTCCCCAACGCCCTCAAAATGTCCCCAACCCCCCCCAAACTGCCCCAACCCCCCAAAATTGTCCCCAAACTGTCCCCAACCCCCTCAAAATGTCCCCAACCCCCCCAAGTTGTCCCCAACCCCCCCAAATTATCCCCAATGCCCCCACACTGTCCCCAAATTGTCCCCAACCCCCCCAAAATTGTCCCCAACCCCCCCAAATTGTCCCCAACCCCCCCAAAATTGTCCTCAACCCCCCCAAACTGTCCCCAAGTTGTCCCCAACCCCCCCAAAATTCTCCCCACCCCCCCAAACTGTCTCAAACCCCCCCAAAATTGTCCCCAAATTGTCCCCCCCCCCCCCCAAAACTGTCCCCAACCCCCCCCTTTCTGCCACAGCCCCCCCCCCACTGCCACTTTGTCCCCTCCCCGTGTCCCCAAGGGGGGGGTGGCCCTGTCACCCCCTGTCCCCTCCCCCCCAGTGCCAGGCGCCGCGCTGTCCCCTGTGGGGGTGGCACTGAAAGGGACATTGTCACCAGTGCCACCAGTCCCACCAGTGCCACCAGTGCCACCTCCCCCCCTCCCACGGCCACGGGGGGAGCCAGGAATGTGGGGAACCCCCAGTGAGTCACTCCCAGTGCTTCCAGTAACCCCCCCAGTGCTCCCAGTAACCCCCCAGTGACCCCTCCAGTGCTCCCAGTAACCCCCCAGTGCTTCTGCATCTCAGTAACCCCCCCAGTGCTCCCAGTAACCCCCCAGTGACCCCCCCAGTGCTTCCAGTAACCCCCCCAGTGCTCCCAGTAACCCCCAGTGACCCCCCAGTGCTTCCAGTAACCCCCCCAGTGCTCCCAGTGACCCCCCTAGTGCTCCCAGTAACCCCCCAGTGCTTCTGCATCCCAGTAACCCCCCCCAGTGCTTCCAGTAACCCCCCAGTGACCCCCCCCAGTGCTCCCAGTAACCCCCCAGTGCTTCTGCATCCCAGTAACCCCCCCCAGTGGCTTCCAGTAACCCCCCAATAACCCCCCCAGTGCTCCCAGTAACCCCCAGTGACCCCCCCCAGTGCTCCCAGTAACCCCCCAGTGCTTCTGCGTCCCAGTAACCCCCCCCAGTGCTTCCAGTAACCCCCCAGTGACCCCCCCAGTGCTCCCAGTAACCCCCCAATAACCCCCCCAGTGCTCCCAGTAACCCCCCAGTGCTTCTGCATCCCAGTAACCCCCCCCCAGTGCTTCCAGTAACCCCCCCAGTACATCCCAGTAAGCCCCCTCAGTGCTTCCAGTAAATACCAGCACATCCCAGTAACCCCCCCAGTGCTCCCAGTAACCCCCCAGTGCTCCCAGTACAGTTGTCACTGGGGGGGGGACACCCACACTCCCAAGGTCGTCCCCACCCCAAGGTCACCCCAGGGGTGTCCCCAGTGTCCCCAACTCCCCCGATGTCCCCCCAGGAGCCCCCCAGGTGTCCCCAGTGTCCCCGATGTCCTCCCTGTCCCCAGGAGCCCCCCAGGAGGTTCCTGTGTCCCCAGGAGCCCCCAGTGTCCCCCCCTGTCCCCAGGTGTCCCCAGGTGTCCCCAGTGTCCCTGCTGTCCCCAGGAGCCCCCCAGGAGGTCCCTGTGTCCCCAGGAGCCCCCCAGGTGTCCCCAGGAGCCCCCCAGGTGTTGTCCCCAATGTCCCCAGTGTCCCTGCTGTCCCCAGGAGCCCCCCAGGAGGTTCCTGTGTCCCCAGTGTCCCCCCTGTCCCCAGGTGTCCCAGGTGTCCCCAATGTCCCCCCCTGTTGTCCCCAGGAGCCCCCCAGGAGGTCCCTGTGTCCCCAGGTGTCCCCCAGGTGTCCCCAAATGTCCCCAATGTCCCCCCTGATGTCCCCCCAGGAGGTCCCTGTGTCCCCAGGTGTCCCCAGGTGTCCCCCAGGTGTCCCCAAATGTCCCCAGTGTCCCCCCTGTTGTCCCCAGGAGCCCCCCAGGTGTCCCCAGGAGCTCCCCAGGTGTCCCCAATGTCCCCGATGTCCCCCCCAGGTGTCCCCAATGTCCCCAGGTGTCCCCAGGTGTCCCCAATGTCCCCCCCCTGTCCCCAGGAGCCCCCCAGGTGTCCCAGGAGCTCCCCAGGTGTCCCCAATGTCCCCAAATGTCCCCAACCCCCCGATGTCCCCCCAGGAGCCCCCCAGGTGTCCCCAGGAGCTCCCCAGGTGTCCCCAGTGTCCCCCCCTGTTGTCCCCAGGAGCCCCCCAGGTGTCCCCAGTGTCCCCCCTGTCCCCAGGTGTCCCCAGGTGTCCCCAATGTCCCCAGGAGCCCCCCAGGTGTCCCCAATGTCCCCAGTGTCCCCCCTGTCCCTAGGAGCCCCCCAGGAGGTTCCTGTGTCCCCGGGTGTCCCCAATGTCCCCCCCTGTCCCCAGGAGCCCCCCAGGTGTCCCCAAATGTCCCCAATGTCCCCCCCTGTCCCCAGGAGCCCCCCTGGTGTCCCCAGGTGTCCCCAACCCCCCCGGTGTCCCCCCCTGGTGTCCCCAGGTATCCCCAATGTCCCCAATGTCCCCCCTGTTGTCCCCAGGAGCCCCCCAGGAGGTTCCTGTGTCCCCAGGTGTCCCCCAGGTGTCCCCAATGTCCCCAAATGTCCCCGATGTCCCCAGGAGCCCCCCAGGAGGTCCCTGTGTCCCCAGGAGCCCCCCAGGTGTCCCCAGGTGTCCCCAAATGTCCCCAATGTCCCCCCCCTGTCCCCAGGAGCCCCCCAGGTGTCCCCAATGTCCCCCCCAGGTGTCCCCAATGTCCCCAATGTCCCCGATGTCCCCCCAGGAGCCCCCCAGGAGGTTCCTGTGTCCCCCAGGTGTCCCCAATGTCCCCCCCTGTCCCCAGGAGCCCCCCAGGAGGTCCCTGTGTCCCCAGGAGCCCCCCAGCTGTCCCCAGGTGTCCCCAGGTGTCCCCAGGTGTCCCCAATGTCCCCAAATGTCCCCGATGTCCCCCCAGGAGCCCCCCAGGAGGTCCCTGTGTCCCCAGGTGTCCCCAATGTCCCCCCCTGTCCCCAGGAGCCCCCCAGGAGGTTCCTGTGTCCCCAGGAGCCCCCCAGGTGTCCCCAGGTGTCCCCAATGTCCCCCAATGTCCCCGATGTCCCCCCCCTGTCCCCAGGAGCCCCCCAGGTGTCCCCAGGTGTCCCCAATGTCCCCAGTGTCCCCCCCCTGTCCCCAGGAGCCCCCCACGTGTCCCCAGCTGTCCCCAGGTGTCCCCCCTGTCCCCAGGTGTCCCCAATGTCCCCAATGTCCCTGCTGTCCCTGCTGTCCCCCCTGTCCCCAGGAGCCCCCCAGGTGTCCCCAGTGTCCCCCCCCTGTCCCCAGGAGCCCCCCAGGTGTCCCCAGGTGTCCCCAATGTCCCCCCCCTGTCCCCAGGAGCCCTCCAGGTGTCCCCAGGAGCTCCCCAGGTGTCCCCAATGTCCCCCCTGTCCCCAGGAGTCCCCCAGGAGCCCCCCAGGTGTCCCCAGGTGTCCCCAATGTCCCCCCTGTTGTCCCCAGGAGCCCCCCAGGAGGTCCCTGTGTCCCCAATGTCCCCAACCCCCCGATGTCCCCCCCAGGTGTCCCCAGGTGTCCCCAATGTCCCCCCTGTCCCCAGGTGTCCCCAATGTCCCCCAATGTCCCCGATGTCCCCCCCCTGTCCCCAGGAGCCCCCCAGGAGGTTCCTGTGTCCCCAGGTGTCCCCAGGTGTCCCCGATGTCCCCCCTGTCCCCAGGAGCCCCCCAGGAGGTCCCTGTGTCCCCAGGTGTCCCCAATGTCCCCAATGTCCCCCCTGTCCCCAGGAGCCCCCCAGGAGGTCCCTGTGTCCCCAGGTGTCCCCAATGTCCCCAATGTCCCCCCTGTCCCCAGGAGCCCCCCAGGAGGTCCCTGTGTCCCCAGGTGTCCCCAGGTGTCCCCAATGTCCCCAGGAGCCCCCCAGGTGTCCCCAAATGTCCCCAGTGTCCCCCCTGTCCCCAGGTGTCCCCAACCCCCCCGTTGTCCCCCGGAGCCCCCCAGGAGGTTCCTGTGTCCCCAGTGTCCCCAAATGTCCCCAATGTCCCCCCAATGTCCCCCCAGGAGCCCCCCAGGAGGTCCCTGTGTCCCCAGGTGTCCCCAGGTGTCCCCAACGTCCCCAATGTCCCCAATGTCCCCCCCCTGTCCCCAGGAGCCCCCCAGGTGTCCCCCCTGTCCCCAGGTGTCCCCAATGTCCCCCCCCTGTCCCCAGGAGCCCCCCAGGAGGTTCACGCTCAGAACGTGACGGTGCTGGAGGGCGGCACGGCCGAGATCACCTGTGAGCTGCACAGCTACGACGGCTCCATCGTGGTGCTGCAGAACCCTGCCAGGCAGACCCTGTTCTTCAACGGCACCCGAGGTCAGGGCTGGGGGCTGGGGACATCTGGGGACATCGGGGGACACCTGGGGACATCAGGGGGGACACTGGGGACAAGTGGGGGGCAGGGGGATGCAGGGATGTGGGGACATCAGGGACATCGGAGCCATCCAGGACCATCAGGCAGAGCTTTCTCTTCAGATTGAGGTGACTTGGGGGCATCTGGGGACACTTGGGGGACTTTGGGGACACTTGGGGACATCGGAGGACATCAGGGGACATCGGGGGGGACGCTGGGGACAAGTGGGGGGCAGGGGGATGCAGGGATGTGGGGACATCGGGGACATGGGAGCCATCAGAGCCATCCAGGACCTGGCCTGGCAGAGCCTCCTCTTGAGTGCCACCATGGTGGGGACATTTGGGGACATCTGGGGACACTTGGGGGACGTTGGGGATCTTGGGGGACATCTGGGGACATTTGGAGACATCGGGGGGGACACTGGGGACAGGTGGGGGGAAGGGGGATGCAGGGATGTGGGGACATCGGGGACATCGGAGCCACCCAGGACCTGGCCTGGCAGAGCCTCCTCTTCAAATTCAGGTCACTTGGGGACATCTGGGGGATATTGGGGGGCACCTGGGGACACTTGGGGACATCGGGGGACATCAGGGGACATCTGGGGGGACACTGGGGACAAGTGGGGGGCAGGGGGACGCAGGGATGTGGGGACATCGGGGACATCGGAGCCACCCAGGACCATCAGGCAGAGCTTCCTCTTGAGTGCCACCATGGTGGGGACATTTGGGGACATCTGGGGACACTTGGGGGACGTTGGGGATCTTGGGGGACATCTGGGGACATTTGGGGACATCGGGGGGGACACTGGGGACAAGTGGGGGGAAGGGGGATGCAGGGATGTGGGGACATCGGGGACATCGGAGCCACCCAGGACCTGGCCTGGCAGAGCCTCCTCTTCAAATTCAGGTCACTTGGGGACATCTGGGGGATATTGGGGGGCACCTGGGGACACTTGGGGACACCTGGGGACATCGGGGGGGACTCTGGGGACAAGTGGGGGGCAGGGGGACACAGGGATGTGGGGACATCAGGGACACCCAGGACCAGCAGGCAGAGCTTCCTCTTCAAATTGAGGTAATTTGGGGATATTTGGGACACTTGGGGGACATTGGGGACTTCTGGGGACACTTGGGGACATCGGGGGACATCAGGGGACATCGGGGGGGACACTGGGGACAAGTGGGGGGCAGGGGGACGCGGGGATGTGGGGACATCGGGGACATCCAGGACCAGCAGGCAGAGCTTTCTCTTCAGATTGAGGTGACTTGGGGACATGTGGGGACACTTGGGGGACTTTGGGGACATCTGGGGACACTTGGGGACATTTGGGGACACTTGGGGACATCGGGGGGGACACTGCGGACAAGTGGGGGGCAGGGGGACGCGGGGATGTGGGGACATCGGGGACATCCAGGACCAGCAGGCAGAGCTTTCTCTTCAGATTGAGGTGACTTGGGGGACTTTGGGGACATCTGGGGACACTTGGGGACATTTGGGGACACCTGGGGACATCAGGGGGGACACTGGGGACAGGTGGGGGGCAGGGGGACACGGGGACGTGGGGACATCGCGGACATCGGAGCCATCCAGGACCTGGCCTGGCAGAGCCTCCTCTTCAAATTCAGGTCACGTGGGGACATCTGGGGACACTTGGGGGACATTGGGGACTTCTGGGGACACTTGGGGACATCGGGGGACATCAGGGGGGACACTGGGGACAAGTGGGGGGCAGGGGGACACGGGGACGCAGCGACGTGGGGACATCGGGGACACCCAGGACCATCAGGCAGAGCTTCCTCTTCAGATTGAGGTGACTTGGGGACATCTGGGGACACTTGGGGGACATTGGGGATCTTGGGGGACATCTGGGGACATTTGGGGACACCTGGGGACATCGGGGGACACACTGGGGACAAGTGGGGGGCAGGGGGATGCAGGGATGTGGGGACATCGGGGACATCGGAGCCATCCAGGACCTGGCCTGGCAGAGCCTCCTCTTCAAATTCAGGTCACTTGGGGACATTTGGGGACACTTGGGGGACATTGGGGACTTCTGGGGACACTTGGGGACATCGGGGGACATCAGGGGGGACACTGGGGACAAGTGGGGGGCAGGGGGACATGGGGACGTGGGGACATCGGGGACATCCAGGACCAGCAGGCAGAGCTTCCTCTTCAGATTGAGGTGACTTGGGGACATGTGGGGACACTTGGGGGACTTTGGGGACTTCTGGGGACACTTGGAGATATTGGGGGACATTTGGGGACATCTGGGGACATCAGGGGGGACACTGGGGACAAGTGGGGGGCAGGGGGACGCAGGGATGTGGGGACATTGGGGACATCAGAGCCACCCAGGACCATCAGGCAGAGCTTTCTCTTCAGATTGAGGTGACTTGGGGGCATCTGGGGACACTTGGGGGACATTGGGGACTTCTGGGGACACTTGGGGACATTTGGGGACACGTGGGGACACGGGACCCCCTGGGGGTGGCTTTGTCACCTTCTGTCCGCTCCTGTCACCCCCCGGCTGACCCCAGGACCCCCTGAGGTGTCCCTGTCCCCCCTGGGTGTCCCTGTCCCCCCTGGGTGTCCCTGTCCCCCCTGGGTGTCCCTGTCCCCTCGAGGTGTCCCTGTCCCCCCTGGGTGTCCCTGTCCCTCCTGAGGTGTCCCTGTCCCCCTGAGGTGTCCCTGTCCCCTTGAGGTGTCCCTGTCCCCCTGGGTGTCCCTGTCCCCCTGAGGTGTCCCTGTCCCCCCAAGGTGTCCCTGTCCCCCCTGGGTGTCCCTGTCCCCCCTGGGTGTCCCTGTCCCCCTGGGTGTCCCCTCAAGGTGTCCCTGTCCCCCTGAGGTGTCCCTGCCACCCCCAAGGTGTCCCTGTCCCCCCAACATGTCCCTGTCCCCCCTGAGGTGTCCCTGCCACCCCCAAGGTGTCCCTGTCCCCCCAACATGTCCCTGTCCCCCCTGAGGTGTCCCTGCCACCCCCAAGGTGTCCCTGTCCCCCCAACATGTCCCTGTCCCCCCCCCGGGTGTCCCTGTCCCCCCAACATGTCCCTGTCCCCCTGAGGTGTCCCTGTCCCCCCTGGGTGTCCCTGTCCCCCCTGGGTGTCCCTGTCCCCCCGGGTGTCCCTGTCCCCCCCGGTGACCCCGCTGTGTCCCCGTTGTCCCCAGCCCTGAAGGACGAGAGGTTCCAGCTGGTCGAGTTCAGCCGCCGCCGCCTGCGCCTTCGCCTCTCCCGGGCCCAGCTGGAGGACGAGGGGGGGTACTACTGCCAGCTCTACGCTGATGACACCCACCACCAGATTGCCACCCTGACTGTCCTGGGTAGGGGACACCTGGGGACACCTGGGGACACCTGGGGACACTTGGGGACACCTGGGGACACGGCTCGAGGTGGCACTTCCAGAGCCCGGCACAGCCGAGAGGCTCAAACCCCCAACTTTGTCCTTCTTGGGGACTTTTAGGGGCACTCAGGGGACACTTAAAGACACATGGGGACATTTAGGGACATTTAGGGACACCTGGGGACACTTGGGGACACCTGGGACACTTGGGGACACCTGGGGACACGGCTCGAGGTGGCACTTCCCAAGCCCGGCACAGCCGAGAGGCTCAAACCCCCAACTTTGTCCTCCTGGGGGACACCTGGGGGCACTCAGGGGACACTTAGGGACATCAAAGGACACCTAAGGACATCTAGGGACACTCAGAGACACATGGGGACATTTAGGGACACTTAAGGACATTTAGGGACACTTAAAGACACTTGGGGACACGGCTCGAGGTGGCACTTCCCGAGCCCGGCACAGCCGAGAGGCTCAAACCCCCAACTTTGTCCTTGGGGACTTTTAGGGGCACTCAGGGGACACTTAAAGACACATGGGGACATTTAGGGACATTTAGGGGCACCAAAGGACACTTGGGGACACTTAAAGACACTTGGGGACACTCAGGGACACGGTTTAAGGTGGCACTTCCAGAGCCCGGCACAGCCGAGAGGCTCAAACCCCCAACTTTGTCCTCCTGGGGGACACCTGGGGGCACTCAGGGGACACTTAGGGACATCAAGGGACATCTAGGGACACTCAGAGACACTTGGGGACATTTAGGGACACTTAAGGACATTTAGGGACATCCAGGGACACTTGGGGACACTCAGGGACATGACTTGAGGTGGCACTTCCCAAGCCCGGCACAGCCGAGAGGCTCAAACCCCCAACTTTGTCCTTCTTGGGGACATTTAGGGGCACTCAGGGGACACTTAAAGACACATGGGGACATTTAGGGACACTTAGGGACATTTAGGGGCACCAAGGGACATTTAGGGACACTTAAGGACACTTGGGGACACTCAGGGACACGGCTCGAGGTGGCACTTCCAGAGCCCGGCGCAGCCAAGAGGCTCAAACCCCCAACTTTGTCCTCCTGGAGGACACTTGGGGACATTCAGGGGACACCTGGGGACATTTAGGGACACTCAGAGACACCTGGGGACATTTGGGGACACTCAGGGACAGGAGGTGGCACTTCCTGACACAGCCAGGAAACTCAAATCCTCAGCTGTGTCCTCCTTGGGGACACCTGGGGACACAGAGCTGTCCCTTGTGTCCCTCACCCCCTGCCTCTTGTCCCCCCCTGCCCTGCCCTCTGTCCCCTCTGTCCCCTCATTGTCCCCATTGTCCCCACATCCCCATTGTCCCCATTGTCCCTATGTTATCCCCATTGTCCCCTCTGTCCTCTCATTGTCACCTCCATCCCCATTGTCCCCATTGTCCCCCTTGTCCCCACATCCCCACGTCCCCATTGTCCCCATTGTCCCCATTGTCCCCATTGTCCCCTCCCCCCCATTGTCCCCATTGTCCCCTCATTGTCCCCATTGTCCCCATTGTCCCCATTGTCCCCTCCCCCCCATTGTCCCCATTGTCCCCTCATTGTCCCCATTGTCCCCATTGTCCCCTCCCCCCCATTGTCCCCATTGTCCCCTCATTGTCCCCATTGTCCCCATTGTCCCCATTGTCCCCTCCATCCCCATTGTCCCCATGTCCCCCATGTCCCCATTGTCCCCATTGTCCCCACATCCCCATTGTCCCCATTGTCCCCTTATTGTCCCCATTGTCCCCTCTGTCCTCTCATTGTCCCCTCCATCCCCATTGTCCCCATGTCCCCATGTCCCCCTGTCCCCCTGTCCCCCCCTGTCCCCCTCTGTCCCCCATGTCCCCCCCTGTCCCCCCCTGTCCCCCCCATGTCCCCATTGTCCCCTTCATCCCCATTGTCCCCTCCATCCCCATTGTTCCCACGTCCCCATTGTCCCCATTGTCCCCATTGTCCCCATTGTCCCCCTGTCCCCCCGTGTCCCCCCGTGTCCCCCCCGTGTCCCCATTGTCCCCTCCATCCCCCTTGTCCCCATGTCCCCTCCATCCCCTCCATCCCCATTGTCCCCATTGTCCCCCCATGTCCCCCCCATTGTCCCCCCCGTGTCCCCAGTGCCCCCGGGTCCCCCCCAGGTCCAGGCCTCCCCAGCCCTGGAGGGCTCTGAGCTGGAGCTTCGCTGCCTCGTGCCCCGAGCACGGCCCCCCCCGACCCTGCGGTGGTACCGGGGACACCGGGAGCTGGCAGGTGACACCTGGGGACAGCTGGGGGGGCAGGGGGGGACCTGGGGGGGCAGGGAGCTGGCAGGTGACACCTGGGGACAGGGGGGCAGCTGGGGGGGCAGGGGGGGACCTGGGGGGGCAGGGGGACAGCTGGGGACACCGGGAGCTGGCAGGTGACACCTGGGGACAGGGGGACAGGGGGGGGCAGGGGTGGACATCTGGGGACAGGGGGACAGCTGGGGGGGCAGGGGGGGACACCGGGAGCTGGCAGGTGACACCTGGGGACAGGGGGACAGGGGGGGGGGCAGGGGGGGACCTGGGGACAGGGGGACAGCTGGGGGGGCAGGGGGGGACACCGGGAGCTGGCAGGTGACACCTGGGGACAGCTGGGGGGGCAGGGGGACAGGGGGACAGCTGGGGGGGCAGGGGGGGACCTGGGGGGGCAGGGGGACAGGGGGGGACATCTGGGGACACCAGGAGCTGGCAGGTGACACCTGGGGACAGGGGGACAGCTGGGGGGGCAGGGGGGGCAGGAGGGGACATCTGGGGGGGAGGGGGACACCTCGGGACATCGGGGGGGACATCAGGGGGGGGGCAGGGGGACCTGGGGACACTGGGAGCTGGCAGGTGACACCTGGGGACATCTGGGGGGGCAGGGGGACAGGGGGGGACATCAGGGGGGGCAGGGGGACAGGAGGGGACATCTGGGGGGGAGGGGGACACCTCGGGACATCGGGGGGGACATCAGGGGGGGGGCAGGGGGACCTGGGGACACCGGGAGCTGGCAGGTGACACCTGGGGACAGCTGGGGGGGCAGAGGGGGGCAGGGAGGGACAGCTGGGGGGACAGGGGGGGACACCTGGGGACAGGGGGGGACACCGGGAGCTGGCAGGTGACAGGGGGGCAGCTGGGGAGAGGGGGGGACGTGGGGACATTGGGGTCCCTGTGCCACCCTGCCCGTGTCTCTGGTACCACCCTGTCCCCTATGTCCCTGTCCCCCTGTCCCTGTCCCCTCTGCCCCTCTCTCCCTGTCCCTTCTGTCCCCTCTTTCCCCCCTGTCCCTGTCCCTCTGTCCCTGTCCCCCCATCCCTGTTCCCTCTCTCCCTGTCCCTTTCTCCTCTGTCCCTGTCCCCCCTCTCCTTGTCCCCCATCTCCCTGTCTCTCTGTCCCCTTTGTCCCCTCTCTCCCTGTCCCCTCTGTCCCCCGTGTTCCCCCTGTCCCTGTGTCTCTGTCCCTCTTTGTCCCCCCTGCCCCCCTTCCCCTTCCCCCCATCCCTGTCCCTGTCCCCCTCTCCCCCTGTCCCTGTCCCCTCTGTCCCCCCTGTCCCTGTCCCTCTCCCCCTGTCCCCCTGTCCCCTGTCCCTCTCCCCCTGTCCCTGTCCCCTGTCCCTGTCCCCTCTGCCTGTCCCTCTCCCCCCATCCCTGTCCCCTCTCCCTGTCCCTTTCCCCGTCCCTGTCCCCTGTCCCTGTCCCCCTCTCCCTGTCCCCCTCTCCCCTGTCCCCTGTCCCTGTCCCTGTCCCCTCTGTCCCTCTCCCCCTCTCCCCCTGTCCCTGTCCCCTGTCCCTCTCCCCCTCTCCCCTGTCCCTGTCCCTGTCCCTGTCCCCTCTGTCCCTCTCCCCCTTTCCCCCCTCCCCCTGTCCCTGTCCCCCTGTCCCCTGTCCCCTCTGTCCCTGTCCCTGTCCCCAGGGTCCCCGTCGAGGCTGCGGGAGGGCAAGGTTTTTCGTGTCCTCAGCGTCCTGCGGCTCCGCGTGGAGCGAGGGGACCACGGGGCCATCGTCACCTGCGAGGCCTCACACCCTGCCCTGCCCCGCGGCACCCGCAGGGTCACCCACCACGCCCTGGACGTCCAGTGTCAGCACTGGGAGGCACTGGGAGGCACTGGGAGGGGATTGGGGGGGACCGGGAGGGACTGGGAGGGGTTGGGAGAGGATTGGGAGGGGATTTGGGGGGACTGGGAGTGACTGGGAGGGGTTGGGAGGGACTGGGAGTGACTGGGAGGGGATTGGGAGGGACTGGGAGGGACTGGGAATCAATTGGGAGGGACTGGGGGAGACTGGGAGGGACTGGGAGGGGATTTAGGGGGACCGGGAGGGACTGGGAGGGGATTGGGGGGGAATGGGGGGGACTGGGAGGGGATTTGGGGGGACTGGGAGTGACTGGGAGGGGATTGGGGGGGACTGGGAGGGGATTTGGGGGGACCGGGAGGGACTGGGAGGGGTTGGGAGGGACTGGGAGGCACTGGGAATCAATTGGGAGGGACTGGGAGGGGATTTGGGGGGACTGGGAGGGACTGGGAGGGGACTGGGAATCAATTGGGAGGGACTGGGGGAGACTGGGAGGGACTGGGAGGGGACTGTGTGTCCCCAGGGGGGTTGTGGCATTGTCCCCAAGGGGGTGTCCCTGTCCCCACGTTGGTGGCCGTGTCCCCAGGGTGGTGGCAGTGTCCCCACGGGGTGTCCCTGTCCCCATGAGGTGTCCCTGTCCCCAGGGGGTGGTGGCACTGTCCCCACGGGCTGTCCCTGTCCCCCTGTCCCCTGTCCCTGTCCCCACGGGGTGTCCCTGTCCCTGTCCCCACGGTGTCCCTGTCCCTGTCCCTGTCCCCCTGTCCCCTGTCCCTGTCCCCACGGGCTGTCCCCCTGTCCCCCTGTCCCTGTCCCCTGTCCCTGTCCCCACGGTGTCCCCCTGTCCCCACGGGGTGTCCCTGTCCCTGTCCCTGTCCCCAGGGGGTGTCCCTGTCCCCTGTCCCCTGTCCCTGTCCCCACGGTGTCCCCTGTCCCTGTCCCCACGGTGTCCCCTGTCCCTGTCCCCAGGGGGTGTCCCCTGTCCCTGTCCCTGTCCCCACGGTGTCCCTGTCCCTGTCCCTCTGTCCCCAGACGCCCCCACAGCTCGGATTCAGCCGTCCCAAAGTGTCCTGAGGGAAGGGGACACCCTGGTGCTGACCTGTGCTGTGACTGCCAACCCCCCGTGAGACACACGGGGACACTGGGGGGTCACCTGGGGGTCACCGGGGGTCACCAGGGGTCATTGGGGTCATCTGGGGGTCATCTGGGGTCATTGGTGTCATCTGGGGTCATTGGGGTCACCGGGGGGTCACCTGGGGTCATTGGGGTCATCTGGGGGGTCATTGGGGTCACCTGGGGTCACCAAACGTCACCTGGGGTCTCCAAGGGTCACCTGGGGTTATCAGGGGGTCACCTGGGGTCATCTGGGGGGTCATCTGGGGTCATCTGGGGGGTCATCTGGGGTCATTGGGGTCATCTGGGGTCACCAAAAGTCACCTGGGGTCACTGGGGTCACCAGGGGGTCATCTGGGGTCATTGGGGTCACTGGGGGGTCACTGGGGTCACCAAATGTCACCTGGGGTCTCCAAGGGTCACCTGGGGTTATCAGGGGGTCACCTGGGGTCATCTGGGGGGTCATCTGGGGTCATTGGGGTCATTGGGGTCATCTGGGGGTCATCTGGGGTCATTGGGGTCATCTGGGGGGTCATCTGGGGTCACTGGGGTCACCAGGGGGTCATCTGGGGTCATTGGGGTCACCGGGGGTCATCTGGGGTCATTGGGGTCACCAAACGTCACCTGGGGTCATTGGGGTCACCGGGGGAGTCATTGGGGTCATTGGGGGGTCATCTGGGGTCACCAAACGTCACCTGGGGTCTCCAAGGGTCACCTGGGGTTATCAGGGGGTCACCTGGGGTCATCTGGGGGGTCATCTGGGGTCATTGGGGTCATTGGGGTCATCTGGGGGTCATCTGGGGTCATTGGGGTCATCTGGGGGGTCATCTGGGGTCATTGGGGTCACCGGGGGGTCATCTGGGGTCACTGGGGTCACCAGGGGGTCATCTGGGGTCATTGGGGTCACTGGGGTCATCTGGGGTCATCTGGGGGTCACCTGGGGTCATTGGGGTCACCGGGGGGTCATTGGGGTCATTGGGGTCATCTGGGGTCATTGGGGTCACTGGGGGGTCATTGGGGTCACCAAAAGTCATCTGGGGGTCACCTGGGGTCCCCTCCTGTCACTCCAATGTCCCCCCCCATGTCCCCAAGGCCCCCAATGTCCCCCCTTTCCTCTTTGTCCCCTGATGTCCCTGATGTCCCCTGATGTCCTCCCTGTCCCCCGATGTCCCCCCCTGTCCCCTGCTGTCCCCTGATGTCCCTGATGTCCCTGATGTCCCTGATGTCCCCTCATGTCCCCTCTGTCCCATGACGTCCCCCCTGTCCCCTGATGTCCCCTGCTGTCCCCTGATGTCCCCCCTGTCCCCTGATGTCCCCGCTGTCCCCTCATGTCCCCTGCTGTCCCCTCATGTCCCCCCTGTCCCCTGATGTCCCCTGATGTCCCTGATGTCCCCCCCTGTCCCCTCATGTCCCCTCCTGTCCCTGCTGTCCCCTGATGTCCCCTCATGTCCCTGATGTCCCCTGATGTCCCCCCTGTCCCCTGCTGTCCCCAGCTGTCCCCTCATGTCCCCTCATGTCCCCCCTGTCCCCTCATGTCCCCTGCTGTCCCTGATGTCCCCTGCTGTCCCCCCTCTCCCCATTGTCCCCTGATGTCCCCTCATGTCCCCTCATGTCCCCTGATGTCCCTGATGTCCCTGCTGTCCCCTCATGTCCCCTCCTGTCCCCTGCTGTCCCCTCATGTCCCCTGCTGTCCCCTGCTGTCCCCTCTGTCCCCTGATGTCCCCCCTGTCCCCTGATGTCCCTTCATGTCCCCTGATGTCCCTGCTGTCCCCTGATGTCCCCTCATGTCCCTGCTGTCCCTTGATGTCCCTCATGTCCCCCCTGTCCCCCTCTGTCCCCCTCTGTCCCCCCTGTCCCCCCTGTCCCCTGCTGTCCCTGATGTCCCCCCTGTCCCCTGCTGTCCCCTCATGTCCCCTCATGTCCCCTGATGTCCCCATTGTCCCCTCATGTCCCCTGATGTCCCCCCTGTCCCCTGATGTCCCCTGATGTCCCCTGATGTCCCCTCATGTCCCCTCATGTCCCCCCTGTCCCCCTCTGTCCCCTCATGTCCCCTCATGTCCCTGATGTCCCCCCCGCTGTCCCCCCTGTCCCCTGCTGTCCCCTGCTGTCCCCTGATGTCCCCTGATGTCCCCTCATGTCCCCTCATGTCCCCTCATGTCCCTGCTGTCCCTGATGTCCCCCCCTGTCCCCGCTGTCCCCGCAGCCCCAGCGCCATTTCCTGGTCCCGCCTCAACGAGTCCCTCCCCGCCGGGGCCGTTCAGGAAGGTTCCCGCCTGGTGCTGCCGGCGCTGGGCCCGGGGGACAACGGTTCCTACAGCTGCTCCGCGGGGAACGCGCACGGGCGCGGCACCGACACCTACGTCCTGGTGGTGTACGGTGAGTGACGTCATCGCGTGACGTCATCGGCGTGACGTCATCGGCACCGCCCCACACGCCCCGCCCGCGGGAACCGCCCCAACACTGACCCACCAGTGACCCACCAGTAACAGACCAGTAACCGACCAGTGACCCACCAGTGACTGACCAGTAACACACCAGTAACAGACCAGTGACTGACCAGTAACTGACCAGTGACCAACCAGTGACTGACCAGTGACAGACCAGTGACTGACCAGTAACCCACCAGTAACACACCAGTAACAGACCAGTAACAGACCAGTAACAGACCAGTGACTGACCAGTGACTGACCAGTGACTGACCAGTAACAGACCAGTAACACACCAGTAACAGACCAGTAACAGACCAGTAACAGACCAGTGACTGACCAGTGACTGACCAGTAACACACCAGTAACACACCAGTAACAGACCAGTGACCGACCAGTAACAGACCAGTGACTGACCAGTGACCGACCAGTAACACACCAGTGACTGACCAGTGACTGACCAGTAACTGACCAGTAACCGACCAGTGACTGACCAGTAACCCACCAGTGACCGACCAGTGACTGACCAGTAACTGACCAGTAACCGACCAGTGACTGACCAGTAACAGACCAGTGACTGACCAGTAACAGACCAGTGACAGACCAGTAACTGACCAGTAACAGACCAGTAACAGACCAGTGACTGAGCAGTGACTGACCAGTAACCGACCAGTAACTGACCAGTGACTGACCAGTGACTGACCAGTGACTGACCAGTAACCGACCAGTGACTGACCAGTGACTGACCAGTAACAGACCAGTAACTGACCAGTGACTGACCAGTAACCGACCAGTAACAGACCAGTAACAGACCAGTGACTGACCAGTGACTGACCAGTGACTGACCAGTAACCGACCAGTGACTGACCAGTAACAGACCAGTAACTGAGCAGTGACAGACCAGTGACCGACCAGTGACCCACCAGTAACTGACCAGTAACAGACCAGTAACAGACCAGTGACTGAGCAGTGACTGACCAGTGACTGACCAGTGACTGACCAGTAACAGACCAGTGACTGACCAGTGACTGACCAGTAACAGACCAGTAACAGACCAGTGACTGACCAGTGACTGACCAGTAACAGACCAGTGACTGACCAGTGACTGACCAGTAACAGACCAGTAACAGACCAGTGACTGACCAGTGACTGACCAGTAACAGACCAGTGACTGACCAGTGACTGACCAGTGACAGACCAGTAACCAACCAGTAACAGACCAGTAACCGACCAGTGACCGACCAGTGACCCACCAATGACTGACCAGTGACTGACCAGTGACCCACCAGTGATTGACCAGTAACTGACCAGTAACAGACCAGTAACAGACCAGTGACTGACCAGTAGCAGACCAGTAACAGACCAGTGACTGACCAGTGACTGACCAGTGACTGACCAGTAACACACCAGTAACAGACCAGTAATCCACCAGTAACCCACCAGTGACTGACCAGTGACCGACCAGTGACTGACCAGTGACTGACCAGTAACACACCAGTAACACACCAGTAATCCACCAGTGACCCACCAGTAACAGACCAGTGACCAACCAGTGACTGACCAGTAACTGACCAGTGACTGACCAGTAACCAACCAGTAACCAACCAGTGACTGACCAGTGACCAACCCCAATTTTTCCCCAAAATCCCCAATTTTTCCCAAATGACCCCAAATGTCCCCAACCCCCCCCGTCCCCAATGTCCCCAAAATGTCCCCAAATCCCCCTTTTTTCCCCCAAATGTCCCAAAATCCCCCTTTTTTCCCCCATTTTCCCCCCCAGACCCCGGGGCCGTGGTCTCAGCCCGCGGGGCGGTGCCCTTCGCCATCGTGGGGGGGTCCCTGGCCTTACTGGTGTTCCTGCTCCTCCTCTTACTGGGAGCACTGGTGTGGTGCTCCATCCGGCAGAAAGGTGGGGGAGGGGCGGGGGGGAGGGGGGGGGAGGGGAAGTGGGGGGGGTTCAGGGGGTGGGGGAGGGGCTGGGGGGGAAAAATTGGGGAAGTTTGGGGGAAAATTAGGGGGGAATTGGGGTGGGGGAGGGGAATGGGGGGGGGGTTCAGGGGGTGGGGGAGGGGCTGGGGGGGAGAATTGAGGAAGTTTGGGGGAAAATTGGGGTGGGGGAGGGGAATGGGGGGAGAATTGGAGAAGTTTGGGAGAAAATTAGGGGGGAAATGGGGTGGGGGAGGGGATTTGGGGGGTTCAGGGGGTGGGGGAGGGGCAGGGGGGGAGAATTGGGGAAA
>NW_027285972.1:0-25932 GCF_036169615.1 Heliangelus exortis | reverse complement strand
TTGGGATCCCCCCCCCAAGATGACACCAGGGATAGGACCCCCCCCCAAGATGACAGCAGGGACCCCCCTGGGATCACAGCAGGGATGGGTGGGACCCCCGGCCCCCCCCGGACTCACCGGGAAGAGGGGGGGCGGCTGCAGCGTGGGGGGGGGGCAGCGCCTCCCCCCTCCCCAGCCCCACCGCATCCGCGCTGAAGCTCAACTGGCCCCGGCCCCGCCCGCGCCCCGCCATGGGCTGGGGGCAACCGGGGGGCAACCGGGAGGCAACCGGGGGGGAACCGGGGGGGAAGCGGGGGGGAGCAGGGGGGGAACCGGGAGGGGAACCGGGCACGGGGGGTCCGGGGTTCCCCCCGCTCCAATCGGTTTCAACGCCCCCCCCGGTCCTGGTTCTCCCGGTTCACTCCCGTCCTCTCCCTCCGCTCCCGGTTCCGGTCCCGATCCCGATCCCGATCCCGATCCCGATCCCGATCCCGATCCCGATCCCGATCCCGGTCCCGGTCCCGGTCCCGGAACTCAGGCGCGCACGCGCACCCCCCCCCCACGTGTCCCCAGGGCGGCTGCGGATTGGCGGGAGTGCAAAGGGGCGGGGAAGAAAGGTGTGAGCGGTGCTGATTGGCTGAGAGCGGAGCCAATCGGAGGAGGGAGGAGGGGAAAGGGGCGGGGCGAAGGGATGGGATGAATGAAGGGAAATGATGAATGGAGGGAAAGGGGGAGAGAGGTGGGAATGGGAATGGGAAGGGAAAGAAAGGGAAAAGGAAAGGAAAGAGGGGAAAGGAAAATGGGAAAGGGGAAGGGAACGGGAAGGGAAACGGGAAACGGGAAATGGGAAACGGGAAATGGGAAATGGGAAGGAAAATGGGAAAGGGAAGGCAAAGGAAGCCCCAAATCTCCCGCCCCTCCGTTGTGCCCCCCCCAGCCCCACTGATTTGTGCCCCCCCCCCCTTCCCCTCCCCCCAGCACCCCCTTCCCCTCCCCCCCCCCTCCCTTTTCCCCCCTCCCCCCGTTTCCGGGCAGCTCGCGCAGCGCCTGCGCCGTCGCGTGATTCATCCCCGCACCCCCCCTCCCCCCCCCCCCCGCAGCGGCTCCCAAAATAGCGCTGGAAGGAGAAGGGGGGGAAAGGGGGGGACACCCAAACCCACCCCACCCCCCCCCCTCCGCACCCCCTCCCCCACCCCTCGATGGCGGCCACCGCGCGACGGCTTCGTCACCTCCCTCCTGGCGACATCCCGGGCCCCGGGCTGGGGGACGCCGAGCTGCGGTTGCCATGGTAACAGAGGGATGGATTTGGGGTGGGGGGGGGTCTTTTTGGGGTGTCCCCTTCCCCACCAACACCCAAAGGGGAGCGGGGGGGGTGCAGCGGGGTTGAGGCTCGGGGGGGGCACTGATCGGGGGTGGCTGGGGGGGCCCCGTCCCCCCCTTTTTGGGGGGGTCTGGAGGAGCTGCGGTTGCCATGGGAACGGTGCAGGGAGGGCTGGGGGATGGGGGCAGGGGGATGGGGCAGGGAGGGGATTTTGGGGGGGTGGGAGGGGGCTGCAGGCAGAGGGAGGGGGGGGAGAGGTGGTGAGACCCCCAGCTCCCTCCCCATCCCCCTGGGGAAACTGAGGCAGGGAGCTGGGAATGCCCCTTGGGGGGGAGGGGGGGGACGAGGGACTTCGGGGGGGTTTAGGGTGGGGGTTTTGGGTATGGGTGGGGGGGTTTTGGGGTGCGTTTGGGATTGGGCAGGGGGGGATCTGGGGTGGGAGTTTGGGGTCAGTGGGATGGGGGGGTGTGAAGTGGGGGGGTTTAGGGTTAAGGGTGGGGGGGCTTGGGGTGGGAGTTTGGGGTCAGTGGGGTGGGGGGGGGGTTAAGTGTGGGGGGGTTTAGGGTTAAGGGGGGGTTGGGGTGGGAGTTTGGGGGTGGGGATTAAATGGGGGGGGTTTAGGGTTAAGGGGGGGGGGTTGGGGGGGGAGTTTGGGGGTGGGGATTAAATAGGGGGGGTTTAGGGTTAAGGGGGGGGTTGGGGTGAGAGTTTGGGGGTGGGTGGGGGGGTTAAATGGGGGGGGTTTAAGGTTAAGGGGGGGGTTTGGGGTGGGAGTTTGGGGGTGGGTGGGGGGGGGTTAAATGGGGGGGGTCTAAGGTTAAGGGGGGGGGTTTGGGGTGGGGGTTCAGGGGGGAATGGGGGGGCTCGGGTGGGTGTGGGGGTGTTTAGGGGTGTGGGGGTTTCATTGGGGGGGTTCAGGAGGGCTCTGACCCTCTCTCCCTCCCCCCCCCAGCAGTGAGCAGCCCCCCACGTCTCTCCCCTGAGCCCCACCATGCCCAGCCCTGTCCGCCGCCCCCCGGGCCCTCCCGCCGCCCCCCTGGGATTCCCCTCGGTTCCGGCCGAAGGTTCTGCTCTTTTCCGGGCCGTCCTGCAGGGTCGGTTCCGTCTGACCCGGTTGCTGTTGGAAGGTGGGGCCTACATCAACGAAGGCGACGCCGCCGGGCTCACCCCTTTGATGGCCGCTTGCCTGGGGGGCTACCCCGACCCCCCGGCCCAACCCCGCATGGTTCGGTACCTCTTGGAGAACGGCGCCGACCCGAACATCCCCGACAAGACGGGGAAGACGGCGCTGATGCACGCCTGCGACCGCCGCTGCGGCCCGGCCTTGGCCGCCATCTTGTTGGCCCACGGGGCCGACCCCAGCGCCCGCGACTACGCCGGGGCCTCCGCTTTGGTTTACGCCTTGAAAAGGGGGGACAGGGAGACCCTGAAGGTGCTGCTGGACGCCTGCAAAGCCCGGGGGAAGGAGGTGATCATCATCACCACCGACACCGACCCCTCGGGGGCTAAAACCACCCGGCAGTACCTCAACTCCCCCCCGTCCCCCGGCTCCGAGGAGGAGAAACCTTCGGCCGCCGGGCTCTGCGCGTCCCCCTCGGACGTCGAGGTGAAGACGGCGCCGTCCCCGGGGGGGAGCGAGAAAGAAGAAGAGAGGGACGTCTTCTGCTTCCCCCCCAAAACGCCCCCAGGCCCCCCTGACCCCCCTCCCCGCGCCCGGGCCAGACCCCTCAAGCGCCTCAACTCGGAGCCCTGGGGGTTGGTGGCGGCCGGGGGAGCCGAGGGGCCTCGGGGCCTTCCCGAGAGGTCGCTGCCCCCCGGGGGAGCCGAGGGACCCCAGGGACCCCCCGAGAAGCTGGCGGTGGGTTTGGAGGGGCTGACCCTGGGGGGCCTCCCGCGGCGGCACAGCGTGGAGGGCCGGGAGGCGGCGGGGTTGGCGGGGGCCGCCTGGGCCGAGCGGGTGCCCCCCGTTTGCCCTCAGCCTCTGGCCCGGAGGAACACGGCCCCCGAAACGGTGAGGGGTAAAACCCCCCGGCCCCGAGAACCCCCCGAAACCCAGGGGACCCCTCGGTCCCCCCCTTCCCCGGGGAGCAGCCGGCGTCGCGGCGCCTCGGCCGTGCCGCCGGCGGGGGCCGAAGCTTCGCCTCCCCCGGGGCCCCGGCGGCGCCCGCCCGGTTTGTTGGAACGTCGGGGGTCCGGGACCCTCTTGTTGGAACCTTTGGGCTCGGGAAGGGCTGGGGGCTTCCTGCCCCCCCTGCACCCCCCGGGGCCGCGCCGCAAGCTGCTGCGCCGCCATTCCATGCAGCCCGAGGAGCTGCGGCACTTGGCCGCCTTCCAGACCCAGCCCGGCGTTTAGGGACCCTCCCGTGTGTGTCCCCCCCCCCTTAAACCTTGGGGTCCACTCGCAGCCCCCTCAAGGACCCCCCCGTGGTGAAGTGACCCCCCCTGTGATGAAGCAACCCCCCCCCCCCCCAAGCTGCTCTGTCCCATCCCGGGGCCTCTGGCGCCGCCGCCGGTTCCCTCGGATCCCCCAAGGCCACCCCACGCCCCCCCCCCACACCCACGTGTGACAATTTTTTTCCGTGGATTCTGCACGACCCCCAAATCCTTCAGGAGTTGCTGAGGTGTTTGTGTGACCCCCAACGACCCCGATCCCGCAGCCTCTTCCTCCCCTCTCCCTCCTCATCCTCCCCCGCGCCGCTTTTCCCCCCGCAGCACCCACTGGGTGCCAGGAATGGGGTGGGGGGGTGGGTGGGGGGGGGTCTGCTGGGAGAGGGAACACCCCCCCTCCCCCAAACCCCCCCTCCCCACCCCCACAGGAGGTTCCCCCATGTTTTGGGGTCCCAGGAAAAAAGGGGGTGCAGGGTGGGGGGTGAATAAAGACCCCGGCACAGCTCAACCCAACTCTGAGTTTTGGGGGGCTGGGGGGGGGGATTTGAGAGGGGGGGGGGGGGCAGAATTGGGTCGTGCTGGGAGGTATTGGGGGGGTCCCATGGGAGGGGACCCCAAATGTGGGGGGGTTGTACCCAGGGGGGTACCAGAAGGACCCCCTTAAGGTGGGGGGCTGGGAGTTGGGGGGATTGTAGGGACCCCCCTGAGGTGGGTGAGGGGTCCCTGGGGGAGGGACTCCTGGACCTCTGGTACCGGTTCTGCCCGGTGCTACTGACCCAGAGGGAAAAAATTCCTTGAAATTGGGTTTTTTTTTTTTTTTTTGGGGGGGGGGGAGGGGAAGGAACCAACCTGGAATTTCTCTGTGTGTGAAGGGTTTCAAAGGCTCCCGAAATAGGAGGGAAAAGGGGGGTTTTCAACCCAGAATTTTTTCCTACAGCCAAGGAAAAGCCCCAGGGAGGTTGGAGGGAGAGAAATGGGGTTAATTCTTGGGGTTTCATCCATGGGGTTGGGGGATAATTAAGGAAATTTGGTGCTTAATGAGAGGCAAAAGAAGAGGAAAACAATTTGAGACAAACTCAGGAATTATTTCCAAGGCCCAAAATCAGGAGGTTGGAGAAAAACCAGAGAACGACTTCCCTCCAACCCCCCCCAGCTGGCAGGGAACAAAATGCTTCAAAACCATCAAGTTTTGGGTCAAACCCACGAGCAGGACCCCCCCTGGGGTCCTTCTCTCTCTGGAGTTTTTGTGGTGGGAAATAAAAAAAAAAAACCCAACCCCAAAAAGAGCTTGGAAGAAGGAAAGAATTGGCCAAAACGCTCAACTTTTTGCCTCCTCCAGGGCCCTAAATAGAAACTCCACCCCCCCCCATCCCAGTTTCCACCCCTCCCAGTTCTCCCAGTTTGGACTGGGAACAGAAAGGTGAGGACCAAGGAGCCATCACCGACGTCTCCTGTCCGGGCTCCTGCTCCGCCGGCGGCCGCCCCTGCGAGAGGAGAGCTGGGGGTCACACCTGACCCAAAAGGCTGACTTTTTCCCCCAAATTCTCTGCTCGTGATGTCATCGCTGACGTCACCTCCAGACCCTCCTGACAACTCCAGGAAGGTTGGATGGGGCCAACTGGACTTGCTGGATCCACCCAACCCCCAGGAAGGCCGAGCTCTTCCTCCGAGGTTTCTTCTCTTCCCGCCCCGCAACCTTTTCTGTGACCCCAAAAACCTCCCTTCCCACCCCAAAAAAAAAAAAAAAAAAAAAAACCCAAAAAAAAAGGAATTTCCCAAATTTTTTTGGCGTTTTCCTCACCTCCTTTTCCCTTTGGGGGGTCCTCTGACAAAGCACCAGTCCACACTGATGGGTTGGCCCATCAGCTCCTGCCCGTTCAGCCCCTCCATGGCTGCCTGAGCTTCTTTGTAGGTCTCGTACTCAACCAAGGTGTAGCCCTGGGGACACCAAAACCTCTGGGGGACCCCAAAAGGACCCTGGGGACCCCAAAAGGACCCTGGGGGATCCCAAAAGGACCCTGGGGACCCCAAAAGGACCCTGGGGGACCCCAAAAGGACCCTGGGGACCCCAAAAGGACCCTGGGGGACCCCAAAAGGGACCCTGGGGATCCCAAAAGGACCCTGGGGACACCAAAACCTCTGGGGGACCCCAAAAGGACCCTGGGGACACCAAAACCTCTGGGGGATCCCAAAAGGACCCTGGGGGATCCCAAAAGGACCCTGGGGACACCAAAACCTCTGGGGGACCCCAAAAGGACCCTGGGGGACCCCAAAAGGACCCTGGGGGATCCCAAAAGGACCCTGGGGGATCCCAAAAGGGACCCCATGGGATCCCAAAAGGACCCTGGGGGACCCCAAAAGGACCCTGGGGACACCAAAACCTCTGGGGGACCCCAAAAGGACCCTGGGGGACCCCAAAAGGACCCTGGGGACCCCAAAAGGGACCCCATGGGATCCCAAAGGGACCCTGGGGATCCCAAAAGGACCCTGGGGGATCCCAAAAGGACCCAGGGGATCCCAAAAGGACCCTGGGGACACCAAAACCTCTGGGGGACCCCAAAAGGACCCTGGGGGACCCCAAAAGGGACCCCATGGGATCCCAAAAGGACCCAGGGGACCCCAAAAGGACCCTGGGGGATCCCAAAAGGACCCTGGGGATCCCAAAAGGGACCCCGGGGGATCCCAAAAGGACCCTGGGGGATCCCAAAAGGACCCTGGGGACCCAAAAAGGACCCTGGGGGACCCCAAAAGGACCCTGGGGGATCCCAAAAGGGACCCCGGGGGATCCCAAAAGGACCCTGGGGGATCCCAAAAGGACCCTGGGGACCCCAAAAGGACCCTGGGGACCCCAAAAGGACCCTGGGGGATCCCAAAAGGACCCTGGGGACCCCAAAAGGACCCTGGGGGATCCCAAAAGGACCCTGGGGGACCCCAAAAGGGACCCTGGGGATCCCAAAAGGACCCTGGGGACACCAAAACCTCTGGGGGACCCCAAAAGGACCCTGGGGACACCAAAACCTCTGGGGGATCCCAAAAGGACCCTGGGGGATCCCAAAAGGACCCTGGGGACACCAAAACCTCTGGGGGACCCCAAAAGGACCCTGGGGGACCCCAAAAGGACCCTGGGGGATCCCAAAAGGACCCTGGGGGATCCCAAAAGGGACCCCATGGGATCCCAAAAGGACCCTGGGGGACCCCAAAAGGACCCTGGGGACACCAAAACCTCTGGGGGACCCCAAAAGGACCCTGGGGGACCCCAAAAGGGACCCCATGGGATCCCAAAAGGACCCAGGGGATCCCAAAAGGACCCTGGGGGATCCCAAAAGGGACCCAGGGGATCCCAAAAGGACCCTGGGGACACCAAAACCTCTGGGGGACCCCAAAAGGACCCTGGGGGACCCCAAAAGGGACCCCATGGGATCCCAAAAGGACCCTGGGGACACCAAAACCTCTGGGGGACCCCAAAAGGACCCTGGGGACACCAAAACCTCTGGGGGATCCCAAAAGGACCCTGGGGGATCCCAAAAGGACCCTGGGAACCCCAAAAGGACCCTGGGGACACCAAAACCTCTGGGGGACCCCAAAAGGACCCTGGGGACCCCAAAAGGACCCTGGGGGATCCCAAAGGGACCCTGGGGACCCCAAAAGGACCCCTGGGGGATCCCAAAAGGGACCCTGGGGATCCCAAAAGGACCCTGGGGACCCCAAAAGGACCCTGGGGGACCCCAAAAGGGACCCTAGGGGATCCCAAAAGGACCCTGGGGATCCCAAAAGGACCCTGGGGGATCCCAAAAGGACCCTGGGGATCCCAAAAGGACCCTGGGGACACCAAAACCTCTGGGGGACCCCAAAAGGACCCTGGGGGACCCCAAAAGGGACCCTGGGGATCCCAAAAGGACCCTGGGGGACCCCAAAAGGACCCTGGGGACACCAAAACCTCTGGGGGACCCCAAAAGGACCCTGGGGGACCCCAAAAGGGACCCCATGGGATGCCAAAAGGACCCAGGGGATCCCAAAAGGACCCTGGGGACCCCAAAAGGACCCTGGGGACCCCAAAAGGACCCTGGGGGATCCCAAAAGGGACCCCAGGGGATCCCAAAAGGACCCTGGGGGATCCCAAAGGGACCCTGGGCGATCCCAAAGGGACCCTGGGGATCCCAAAAGGACCCTGGGGGACCCCAAAAGGACCCTGGGGGATCCCAAAAGGATCCTGGGGGATCCCAAAAGGACCCTGGGGACCCCAAAAGGACCCTGGGGGACCCCAAAAGGACCCTGGGGACCCCAAAAGGACCCTGGGAACCCCAAAAGGACCCTGGGGACACCAAAACCTCTGGGGGACCCCAAAAGGACCCTGGGGACCCCAAAAGGACCCTGGGGGATCCCAAAAGGACCCTGGGGACCCCAAAAGGACCCTGGGGGACCCCAAAAGGACCCTGGGGATCCCAAAAGGACCCTGGTGGTAAAGGGAACCCCCTGGGGGAGAGACACGGGGGAAGATTCCTCTCTCCTCTCTTCTGTTTCCTCTCTCCTCATCCTCTTCTCTTCCCATTGCTCTTTTCCCCCCTCTCTTCCCCTTCCTTTTTCCTCTTTCCTCTCTTCTTCCTCCTTCTTCCTCTCCCTTTCCTCTTCTTCCTCCTCTCCCTTCCTTCTTCCTCTTTCCTCTCCTCTTCCTCTCCCTTTCCTCCTTTTCTTCTTCCTCCTCTCCCTTCCTTTTTCCTCTTTCCTCTCTTCTTCCTCCTTCTTCCTCTCCCTTTCCTCTTCTTCCTCCTCTCCCTTCCTTCTTCCTCTTTTCTCTCCTCTTCCTCTCCCTTTCCTTCTTTTCTTCTTCCTCCTCTCCCTTCCTTTTTCCTCTTTCCTCTCTTCTTCCTCCTCTTCTTCCTCTCCCTTTCCTCTTCTTCCTCCTCTTCTTCCTCTCCCTTTCCTCTTCTTCCTCCTCTTCTTCCTCTCCCTTTCCTCTTCTTCCTCCTCTCCCTTCCTTTTTCCTCTTTCCTCTCTTCCTCCTCCTTCTTCCTCTCCCTTTCCTCTTCTTCCTCTCCCTTTCCTCTTCTTCCTCCTCTCCCTTCCTTCTTCCTCTCCTCTTCCTCTCCCTTTCCTCCTTTTCTTCTTCTTCTTCCTCTCCCTTCCTTTTTCCTCTTTCCTCTCTTCTTCCTCCTCTTCTTCCTCTCCCTTTCCTCTTCTTCCTCCTCTTCCTCCTCTCCCTTCCTTCTTCCTCTTTCCTCTCCTCTTCCTCTCCCTTTCCTCCTTTTCTCCTTCCTCCTCTCCCTTCCTTTTTCCTCTTTCCTCTCTTCCTCCTCCTCTTCTTCCTCTCCCTTTCCTCTTCTTCCTCTCCCTTTCCTCTTCTTCCTCTCCCTTTCCTCTTCTTCCTCCTCTTCTTCCTCTCCCTTTCCTCTCTTCCTCCTCTCCCTTCCTTCTTCCTCTTTCCTCTCCTCTTCCTCTTTCCTCCTTTTCTCCTTCCTCCTCTCCCTTCCTTTTTCCTCTTTCCTCTCTTCCTCCTCCTTCTTCCTCTTCTTCCTCTCCCTTTCCTCTTCTTCCTCTCCCTTTCCTCTTCTTCCTTCTCTTCTTCCTCTCCCTTTCCTCTTCTTCCTCCTCTCCCTTCCTTCTCTTTCCTCTCCTCTTCCTCTCCCCTTCCTCTTCTTCTTCCTCATCTCCCTCTCTTCTTCCTCTTCCTCCTCTCCTTTTCCTCTTCCTCCTCTCCCTTCCTTCTTCCTCTCCTCTTCCTCTCCCTTTCCTCCTTTTCTTCTTCTTCCTCTCCCTTCCTTCTTCCTCTTTCCTTTCTTCTTCCTCCTCTCCCTTCCTCCTTCCTCCTCCTTCCTCCTCCTCCTCCTCCCCCAAGAGGAACAGAACCCAGCCCCCAGCCCCATTTCCACAGCAAGGGGAAGCCAGACCCTCAACCACCGGGGTTCAACCTCCCCGCGGGGGCAAAACGGTGCCCAAAAAAATAATAAAAAAATTAAAAAAAATCAAAAAAAAAGGGGGTGCAGCCCCCCCTGAGGGCTCCCCCCTTACCTTGAGATACCCCGTCCGTCTGTCCAGGTTGAGGTGGATGTTTTTGATCTCCCCATACTCAGCAAACTTGTCGTGGATGTCTTCTTCTGTGGCCTCCTCGTGGACCCCCGTGACGAAGAGGATCCAACCTTCCACGGCTGCCAACACGAGGGGGGGGGGGCTCAAGGGGGGGGTTTTCTCCCCCAAATCAAGGTGGGAAAAGGAGATGCGGAGCCCCCAAAACCAGCATTGGGGGTGGGGGGGTCGGGGAGGGGCCCCCCGGGGGTACTCACAGCGTTGGGGACCCGGCTCGTCCCCGTCCTGCTCCACGCTGTCGTAGTCCTCGCGGGTTCGGGCTCGGGACCCCTCCTCTGGGTGAGGGGGGAGAGGAGAAATGGATCAAAACTTCCTCCAAAATCCATCCCCCCCCCCCTCCCTCCTCAAAAAAAAAAAAAAAAATTAAACCAACAAACCCAAAAGCACAGAGATCGAGACCCAAATCGGGAGCACAAAGGGTTGGGGGGAGGTTCCTCACCTGAGCCGAATCCTCGACCCTTCCGTTTCTTGGCTTTTTCCTTCAGTTTGTGGATGCTCTCTGAGGGGAAGAGGAGGGGGTCGCACCCTGGGGGTCGCACCCTGGGGGGGACCCTTGGGAGAAAGGCGGAGCCCCCCCCGGACCCCTCCGGGAACCCCCGGACCTCTCCGGGACCCCTTGGGGCGGGCAAGACCCCCTCAGACCGAGCAGAACCGCTCCAGGGACCCCCCGAGACCGGGCAGGACCCCTCCAGGACCCCCCTCAGCCCTGGCAGGACCCTCCCGGGTTGAGGAAATCCCAGGCGGGAGCAGGACCCGAACGGAACCGCCCCCGAACCGGGCCCGTGAGGAGGGGAACAGCGCGGAGCAGGGATCCGGACCCGACCCCCCAGGGCCCGTTCTGAGGCGGGGAAGGCGGCGAATCGGAACCGGAGCGGTCCGGTGGGTGTGTCCGGGCCGTGAGGAACCATCCCCAGCGTCTCCCTCACCGTCGCCATCTTCGTCCATGGCGAAATCTTCCCCGCCCGCCTCATGGAGGTCCAGCACGTCCGCCATCTTGCCGCTCTCCCTCCTCTCGGGCCGCGGGGCAGGACGGGAAGCGCGCCGGAAGTGAGGCCATCTTGGGAAGGGCGTCTGTGGTAACGACGGCGCCGCCATCTTGGGAAGGGCGATGGGGGCCGGAAGGTCACTGCGCCGCCATCTTAGGAAGGGCGATGTCGCGGCGCCGCCATCTTGGGAAGGGCGCCTGTGGTTACAACGGCGCCGCCATCTTGGGAAGGTCACCGCGCCCCGCCCGCCATGTTGGGCGCTTCCCCCCCATCCAACTGGGGCCATACTGGGGGGCTTCAAATGGGGGGGGGGACCCCAAGGAGAATTTTGGGGGCTGCTCGGGCACCGAGAGAAGACTCCAGGGCTCCCCCCAACCCGCTGGGTTTGTTATAAAAAGTTGTACGTGGGGAGCACGACCTGGTTTCTCCTCACGGAGCTCTGGACGCTGAGGGGAAAAACCCCCGGATTTGATCATTTTGCCGCTTTCTGAAGATCCAAATCCGCCTCCTGAAGCATCAGGTTGAGAACTGAGCGCTGGAGTTTCCCTTTTTCTCCAGGAGGGATGGAAACCCAGGAGGGATTTTTGCCCCTTTCACCCGTGCCGAGCCCAAAAGCTGACGGAAAAAAAATCCCAAGGTGCAAAATGCTCAAAAAAAAAACAGCCAAAAAAATAAAACCAAGGATTTCTGCCCCCAAAATCCCCCCCGGGAGGTTTCTCCTCAGAGCTTTGGAGGTTTCTGGCCACGGGGAGGTGAAGACCCCCCAAGGGGTTCAACTCAAAGGGTTAAAGATGACCCAAAAAATGACCCAAAACCCACCCAAAACCAACCCCAGGTAATGAACACACTGAACTCTCACACAAAGAGGCTGCGTATAAAAAATAAGATATAAAACCAAACCAGGCTTGTTAGGACAAGGCTACAAAACTACAATACCTAGTGTGATTTCTTTTTTTTTTTTTTTTTTTACATTTCCATCTCAGATTATTGCTCAAATATCCATCAAAAATACCAAGGGGAGAGCGAAAGGTGGAAACAACCACAGCCTGAGGGCCCCGGGTCCCTTCCCAGGGGGGAAAAAACCCAGAAAAAAGCTCAAAAAAAATCACAATTGAGACCTGACTTGGATTGATTTTCCTTCCCAAGGGAGATGGGGCTGGAGGGAAGGATTTAAGGAAAATTTAAAGGTGTTTTGTTAAAAAACGGAAAGGTTGTAGAGTAAAAATAGACTAAAAAGGAATGATCTGTTTTTAAAAAAAATTGTGCAGATAAAAAAATGGTTTTTTTGTTGGTTGAGGAATGGTTGGTTCCCTTGCCACCACGGGCAGAAACTCTGCTCATCCAACTCCTAATTAACCAAACTCCTAATTAATCTCCCAGCTCTTCAGGGAGCTTTTTGTTCCACGACTTAATTAAAGGATAAATTAAGAGGAGGAGAAAAAAAAAAAAAAAATCCCATGTTGAAATCCTTTTTTTTTCTTTTTTTTTTAAGTGGGATTTTCTTGTGGCCTTGAGGCCCCGGGGAGGTTTTATCGAGGTGGGGGGGAACCTCCTTCAACCATCTAAGCAGAAGGAAATTTTTTAAAAAAACCATTAAAAAAGTTTCTTAAAAAAAAAAATCATAAAAAAAGCTTCTTAAAAAAAATCATTAAAAAAGTTTCTTAAAAAAAAAAATCATTTTTGTTCCTTTTTTTTAGGGGGGGGGATGAGTGTTTAAAAAATCTGTACAGGGTTTTTTTTTAATATATATATAAGTGTGTGTGTGTGTGTGTATATATAAAAATGTGCAAAAAAGGGGCAGGAATGTGGGAGGAGAGGGGTTTGTAGGATTTTGGGAGCAGGATTAGCAGTTGGAGGAGTGGCTGGTGCCCAGCTGGCCCGCTGCCAGCATCAGGATGTCCTTCTTTTCCTTCTGGAATCTCAGCTCCTTGCCCGCCAGCCGCGCCTCCTCCAGCTCCCGCTCGCTGGAAGCCAATTCCCTGGAAAGGGCCCCGGGGCTGCTCTGCTCCCTGTTGACCCAATCCATGGCCATCTGGGTTCTGATGTCATCGTCCAGAGCACGGTGGGAGTAGTGAGCCAGGACCTCCTGGAGGGGTGGGACAGGGAGTGTGGAATGGGGTGGGTGGAAGAGGGCTTGAGGGCGTCGGCTCCAACCCTTGACTCAACTCCACCAACTCTTAACTCAACTCTACCAACCCTAAACTCAACTCTACCAACTCTTAACTCAACTCTACCAATCCTAAACCCAACTCTACCAACCCTAAACCCAACTCTACCAACCCTAAACTCAACTCTACCAACCCTTAACTCAACTCTACCAACCCTAAACCCAACTCTTCCAACCCTAAACCCAACTCTACCAACCCTAAACCCAACTCTACCAACCCTAAACCCAACTCTACCAACCACAACCCAGCTCTACCAATCCTAAACTCAACTCTACCACCCTTAACTCAACTCTACCAACCCTAAACCCAACTCTACCAACCCTAAACTCAACTCCACCAACCCAAACCCAACTCCACCAACCCAAACCCAACTCTACCAACCCTAAACTCAACTCTACCAACCCTAAACCCAACTCTACCAACCCTAAACTCAACTCCACCAACCCAAACCCAACTCTACCAACCCTAAACTCAACTCTACCAACCCTAAACTCAACTCTACCAACCCTAAACCCAACTCTACCAACCCTAAACTCAACTCCACCAACCCAAACCCAACTCTACCAACCCTAAACCCAACCCTACCAACCACAACCCAACTCTACCAACCCTAAACTCAACTCTACCAACCCTTAACTCAACTCTACCAACCCTAAACCCAACTCTACCAACCCTAAACCCAACTCTACCAACCCTAAACCCAACTCTTCCAACCCTTAACCCAACTCTTCCAACCCTTAACCCAACTCTACCAACCACAACCCAACTCTACCAACCCTAAACTCAACTCCACCAACCCAAACCCAACTCCACCAACCCAAACCCAACTCTACCAACCCTAAACCCAACTCTACCAACCACAACCCAGCTCTACCAACCCTTAACTCAACTCCACCAACCCTAAACCCAACTCTACCAACCCTAAACCCAACTCTACCAACCCTAAACCCAACTCTACCAACCCTAAACCCAACTCTACCAACCACAACCCAACTCTACCAATCCTAAACCCAACTCTACCAATCCTAAACCCAACTCTACCAACCCAAACCCAACTCTACCAACCACAACCCAACTCTACCAACCCTTAAACCAACTCTACCAACCCTAAACTCAACTCCACCAACCCTTAACCCAACTCTACCAACCACAACCCAACTCCACCAACCACAACCCAACTCTACCAACCCTTAACCCAACTCTACCAACCACAACCCAACTCTTCCAACCCTTAAACCAACTCTACCAACCCTTAACCCAACTCTACCAACCACAACCCAACTCTTCCAACCCTTAAACCAACTCTACCAACCCTTAACCCAACTCTACCAACCACAACCCAACTCTTCCAACCCTAAACCCAACTCTTCCAACCTTTAACCCAAATTCCACCCATCCCAGAGCTGCCTCAGCCCCCATCTCCAGGGCTCTGAGACCCCTGCAGGGATGGGGACTCCACCACCTCCCTGAGCAGCCCGGGCCGGGCTCTCATCACCTTTTCCATCCCAAATTCCCTCCTAATCTCAACCTCCCCTTTCCCTGGGAGCGACTCAAGGCCGTTTCCCCTCCTCCTTTTGCTCGTGAGGAGGAAGAGATTTGGGTGAGGGGCTGAGGGAAGTCCCACATCGGCTCCTCCCGGGTGTGGAGGTTGTTGTACACCTGGAGAAGGGGTGTGAACAACAACCTGAGCTCACCTGCCGCGAGCACTGCCGCTCCCGCATGGCCTTGAGGCTCCCATTCCAGTGCAGCAGCTGGAAAACTGTCATCAGCTCCTGCAGGAAAACCAGGAAAGAGGCTGAGGAACCTCCCATCTCCTCAAACTCACCCAACCAACCTCTCCTGGAATATCTCCAGGGATTGGGGCAGCCACAGCTTCCTGGGACAACCCGGGGCAGTGAATTCCTCCAACCCCCGAGCTCCATCTCTCCTCTTGCAGCTTCCAACCATTCCTTGAGGAATTTCAGCCTCCGAGCTGAACCCTCCCCCCCCCCCAGGACAATCCAAGTTTTTTTCCAAGCAAACTTTTCTCTCTTCAGATCCCCTAAAATCTCCCTCCCCAAAGATGCTGAGACTTCCTGAGGAACCCTGAGTATGGAGTCCCCAGGAAAACTCCTCCCTTCCACCATCTTTCCCATCCCTGGGAAACCAGCCAGGCTTGGAGCAAAATTCCCAAATTTTCCCCACCCCCCCCCAGCAGTTTGTTCTCCTCATTTCCCAGCTGAAAGAGGGACTGATCCCCCAAAATGCCTTTGGATTAAAGCTCTCCTTCCCTCCAAGAGGAGGAAAAAACAGGGAGAGGATAAGATGGATGCCACCAGGTTGGGTTCCTGGAGGTGTCACCCACACCTCTGGTCACCTGAGCAGAAAAAAAATCTGAAAATCCCAGATGAAAATCTGGGATCAGGAGCACACAAACCCCCAGCACACAAATATCCAAGAGGATTTAGAGGGAAAAAACCCAATCCTGAGCATTTCATGAAGGAAAAAACCCAATCCTGAGCATTTCATGAGGGAAAAAACCCAATCCTGAGCATTTCATGAAGGAAAAAACCCAATCCTGAGCATTTCATGAAGGAAAAAACCCAATCCTGAGCATTTCATGAGGGAAAAAACCCAATCCTGAGCATTTCATGAAGGAAAAAACCCAATCCTGAGCATTTCATGAAGGAAAAAACCCAATCCTGAGCATTTCATGAGGGAAAAAACCCAATCCTGAGCATTTCATGAGGGAAAAAACCCAATCCTGAGCATTTCATGAGGGAAAAAACCCAATCCTGAGCATTTCATGAAGGAAAAAACCCAATCCTGAGCATTTCACTGCTACACCAGCACCTGAAAGTGCCCAACCTGGAGCTGTGTGTTTGGAAAAGATAAAAACACCAGGGATGGAGCTGGGAAATTAAATCCCTCCCCTTTCCCTGGAGGGGTTGAGTGAAATCCTGAGCAGTACCTGGAACTCCAGCATGGATTTTCCCTTGTTGGACTCCAGCATGAAGCGGAAGGCCCCGATGCCGGTGTTGGGGTTGTCAGCTTCCTCACGATTGCCCTGGAAAAAAAATTCCAGGAGAAGATGCTGAGATTCCCAACTCTTCCCCTGGGCATCCCCATCACCTCCACCTCCCAAATCCCAGGGGGAATGGGGGAAAATTGCTTCCCACACACCCACCCCCAACCCCTTTGCTTCAGCCTCCAGTATTCACCCCCCCATCCCCGGGTCCCTCCAGCTCTCACAGGGCAACAAATCCTTGGAAAAAAACCACTTGGAACTGGAATTTTTTTTCAGCCCAGCCCATTGTGGTGGTCTCAAAGTCCTTCCTCACAGGACTTGTGCTGGATCCCTTCCCAGCCTCCTTGCTCTTCTCTGGACCTGCTCCAGCACCTCAAGCTCCTTCCTGAGCTGAGGGGCCCAGAACTGGACACAGGACTCAAGCTGTGGCCTCCCCAGGGCTGAGCACAGGGGCAGAATCCCTTCCCTGGACCTGCTGGCCACGCTGTTCCTGAGCCAGCCCAGGATGCCATTGGCCTTCTTGGCCACCTGGGCACACTGCTGGCTCCTCTTCAGCTTCCTGGCAATCCAGACTCCCAGCTCCCTTTCTGCCACTCTGTGCCCAGCCTGGAGCTCCCCATGGGGTTGTTGTGTTGAACCTCACCCTGTTGGGATCAGCCCAACTCTCCAACCTCTCCAGGTCCCTCTGCAGAGCCCTCCTGCCTTCCAGCTGATCCACACTCCCCCCAGCTTGGTGTCACCTGGGAATTTGCTGATTCTGGACTCAATCCCCTCCTCTAAATCCTCACTAAAGATATTGAACAGCACTGGGCCCAACACTGATCCCTGGGGGACACCACGGCCGCCATTTTGGACACCACGGCCGCCATTTTGCTGCAGCCCCGTTCAGCTCCACTCTCTGGGGGCCTCCAGCAGTTCCTGACCCAGCACAGAGAGCTCCTGGCTGGCAGCTTTTTCAGGAGAATCCTGTGGGAGATGGTGTCAAAGGCCTTGCCTTTTCTGCTGGGCACCTTTTGGGGTTGTTGTGGCCAAAAGTGCAGGACTTGGCACTTGGAATGTTGAACCTCACCCCGTTGGGATCAGCCCAACTCTCCAACCTCCCCAGGTCCCTCTGCAGAGCCCTCCTGTCTTCCAGCTGATCCACACTCCCCCCAGCTTGGTGTCATCTGGGAATTTGCTGATTCTGAACTCAATCCCCTCATCTTCCTATTTCTCATCCCTGTTTCCTTAAAGCTTTTTGTAGCTGAGTTTCCAACTTGAAGTTTCTCTCCCTTATTCTCTCTCCTTTTATCAGGGGATTAACAGCACCATTTATTGGGTTTCATTTCCAGGCCAGTGTTCAACCCTGACTTTCTGAGGCAAGAGAAACAAACCAAAGGCTCACGTTGAAGGAAGCCAGGGCCTCTGAGACACTCTTCTCAATGAACTCCTCAGTGATCCTGCGGGATGGGTGCTCGTTGAACACCGAGTTCATCAGCGCGATCTTGGCCGCGCTCCGCCGCGCCTCGGCCTTGGTGGGACAGAACTGGAGGGGACAAAAAGGTCACCAGGAGAGGGGGAAGGGAGGAAAAGGGGTGAGCAGGAGAGGGAGAAGGAAGGAAAAGGGGTGAGCAGGAGAGGGGGAAGTCAAGGAAGAAGTCTGGCCCCTCCAAACACCTCCTCATCGCCCTCCCGGGTGGACGGGAAGGAGGTGGCAGCGTTGGGTTGGGGTTGGTCTTGAAGGTTTCCTCCAACCATCACCATTCCATGATCCTGAAGTTCTCAGGAGAGGGGGAGAAGCCCCAACCACCCTCAGTGCATGAAAAGGTCCCAAAAGGAAGCAGTTTGGGAGCCAGCAGGACACTGAATCTTTATATCTTTATATCTTTATATTTATTTTTATCGAGCGCCTCTCACCACGTTGATAAAAATTCTCTGGAACCACTCTGGAGCTTGGAGCCCCAAGGATGGCTCCTCAGCCCCCACACATCCTTCAGACCAAGCCCTGAGAGGAAACAGAGTCCAAAACTCCTCTGGGATTCTTGGAGCTTCAATCTTTGGAGCCAGGAGGCATCGGGGTTGGGTGGGTGAACAGAAAAATTAAAAAAAAAAAAAAAAATCGTTTTGATGTTCTGATTTCATTTCTTTGGGGTGAAACTTCACCTTCCAGGAGCTGCTCCTGGAAATCCATCCCACTGGGAAGGAGGTGGAAGCAGCAATCCCAGAGGATTGACCCCGACAGCAGGAATTTCACCTCAGCCTCGCTAAGGTTTTGGGGGCAGAGGGAGAGAAAGCAGGAGATGAAGGACACCCAGAGCCACTGCAGTGGGTTCCATCGTTCCCTCAAAAGAGGAAAAAGTCAGTGGAAAAGGTGGGATTTTACCTGGAAGCTCCCAAAGCAGCTGCCCCCGGGCAGGGTGACGAAGCAGACGTAGGGGGGGCTGCTGGAAGGGACCATCTCGTAGACCACCAGGGCCCCGTTCTTCAGGTCGGCTCCACGGGACTGCTTCATCTGCCAGAACTCCTGCAGAGCTTCCACCACGTTCACTGGGGGCACAGCAAGGGCTTTGGGTCAGAACCAGAACCTCAGGCACCAGTCCTCCCGAAAAAAAAAAAAAAATATAAGGGAGGGAAAAGCTTTCCGCAAAGGATTTGGGGGAAATCGCACCAAAATGTCCTCTAAATCCCAACAAATGTGCTGCAATCCCAATAAATCTCCTCTAAATCCCATCAGATTTCCTTCAGTCCCAATAAATGTCCTCTAAATCCCACAAAATTTGCCTCAATCCCACCAAATCTCCTCTAAATCCCAACAAATTTCCTTCAATCCCAACAAATGTCCTCTAAATCCCACAGAATTTCCTTCAATCCCAACAAACATCCTCTAAATCCCATCAAATTTCCTTCAATCCCAACAAATCTCCTCTAAATCCCACAAAATTTCCTTCAATCCCAATAAATGTCCTCTAAATCCCATCAAATTTCCTTCAATCCCAACAAATGTCCTCTAAATCCCATCAAATTTCCTTTAGTCCCACAAAATGTCCTCTAAATCCCATCAAATTTCCTTCAATCCCAACAAATCTCCTCTAAATCCCACAAAATTTCCTTCAATCCCAACAAATCTCCTCTAAATCCCAACAAATTTCCTTCAGTCCCACAAAATCTCCTCTAAATCCCACAGAATTTCCTTCAATCCCAACAAATCTCCTCTAAATCCCATCAAATTTCCTTCAGTCCCACAAAATCTCCTCTAAATCCCACAGAATTTCCCTCAATCCCAACAAATCTCCTCTAAATCCCAAATTTCCTTCAATCCCAATAAATGTCCTCTAAATCCCACAAAATTTCCTTCAATCCCAACAAATGTCCTCTAAATCCCATCAAATTTCCTTCAATCCCAATAAATGTCTTCTAAATCCCATCAGATTTCCTTCAATCCCAACAAATCTCCTCTAAATCCCATCAAATTTCCTTTAGTCCCACAAAATGTCCTCTAAATCCCACAAAATTTCCTTCAATCCCAACAAATCTCCTCCAAATCCCATCAGATTTCCTTCAATCCCAATAAATGTCCTCTAAATCCCACAAAATTTCCTTCAATCCCAACAAATGTCCTCTAAATCCCACAAAATTTCCTTCAATCCCAACAAATCTCCTCTAAATCCCACAAAATTTCCTTCAATCCCAACAAATCTCCTCTAAATCCCATCAAATTTCCTTCAATCCCAACAAATCTCCTCTAAATCCCATCAAATTTCCTTCAATCCCAAGAAATCTCCTCTAAATCCCATCAAATTTCCTTCAATCCCAACAAATCTCCTCTAAATCCCATCAAATTTCCTTCAGTCCCACAAAATCTCCTCTAAATCCCACAAAATTTCCTTCAATCCCAATAAATGTCCTCTAAATCCCACAAAATTTCCTTCAATCCCAACAAATCTCCTCTAAATCCCATTAAATTTCCTTCAATTCCACCAAACATCCTCTAAATCCCACAAAATTTCCCTCAATCCCACCAAATCTCCTCTAAATCCCCCCAGCATTTCCCTCCATCCCACCAAATTTCTCAAATTTCCCTCAATCCCAAAATCCAAATTTCCCAAAATCCCACAGGAGCCAAAAAAACAAAAAAAAAAACCCCAAAAAACCCCAAAAACCTCCACCCTGGAGCTCTGGTTTGGAGCAAAACAACCAAACCCAGCCCCAAAAAATCCCCTCCTGGGAGGAGCTGGAGCCTCCTGACACCTCCCAGGAGAGAAGGTAAAAAAAAAAAGTGGGAATTTTTAGCCAAACCCACCCCAAAATGAGGTTTTTTTTGTTGTCCACACAAGGCTGGAAGTTTTGAGGTTGGATTTGAGCCTTTTCTGGGGTTTTTTTTTTTGCTCTCTGGGAGGAGAAGCCAAGAGAGGAGCTGTTAGCACAGGAGCTGTGGAGCTTCCCAGTCCCTGAGCTGTCTCTTTGGATTATTTTCAAGTTTAATTTGGGGCTTTTTTGGGTCTTTTTGTTGGTTTTTTTTTTGGCTGGAGAAGCATCCAGAAGAGGTGTTTTTTTTTCATCACTTGGGGGAACCCACAGGCAGGAGGGGGTTAGGGGATGAGAGAATAAAAAAAATATAAATATATATAATATAAATATAAATATAAATATAAATATAAATATAAATATAAATATAAATATAATAAATATATAACATATATAATATATACTATATAATATATATAATAAATATATAACATATATAAATATATAATATATAATAAATACATAATATATAATAAATATATAATATACAATAAATATATTATTATATATTTATATAAATATGTGATATTTATATTATAAATATTATAATATATATAAATATATTTATATACAAATATATATAATATATAAATAAATATATAATATATATAATAAATATATAATATATATAAATATATAATATATAATAAATATATAATATACAATAAATATATTATTATATATTTATATAAATATGTGATATTTATATTATAAATATTATAATATAATATATATAAATATATTTATATACAAATATATATAATATATAAATAAGTATATAATATATAAATATTATATTTATAATAATATATATAAATATTATAATATATAAATATTATATTATATATAAATATATAATATATATAAATATATAATATATATATAAATATATAATATATAATATATAAATTAATTAATATAAAAATCTCCCTTACATAATTAATATAAAACCCTCCAAAAGCTTCAGAAAAATGGGGTTTGAAGAGGTCTGGAAAAGGATAAGGAGGTGGCAGAGCACCCCAAAGGCTTGAAATCCCCTCTGTAGCAGGAGGAAAGGAAAAAAAAAAATAATTTTAAAAAAAGAACAATTAATTCAGAAATAAAAGGGTTTGAAGGCAGCTGAGGTCACGTTTAGTGGGAAAGAAAAAACATTAAAAAAAAAAAGGGATTTTAGAGACCTCGCCCAGCTCCAAACTGCTTTTTTTTTTAATTTTTTTTTTGGCTTTTTTGAAGGCAGGGACTGGAAATGGGGTTAAAACCCCTCCACTTGGAAGCCTCACCACGTTCCTGGAGCTGCTGGAGCTCCAAAAAGTTGCAAAGTTGTCTCCTTTGGGGTGGGGGTGGAAGATTCTTTCCATCCCAGGATGAGTCAAGAATGTGCTTTGGAGTTGTTTGGGTTTTTTTTTTTGGGATTTGTATGATTTTTAGCCAATCTCCTGGGGTTTCTTGCCCAACCTGATGCAATCCTTGGAGCCCTGGAGGTGCTGGAACACTTAACACCCCCCCAAAAAGCATCAGCTGAGAGGATTTCTCTCCCTTGGTTTCTCCAAAGTATCCCAGATCCCGAGCACAGGGATCAAGGATGGGAAAAAAAAAAAAAAACCCAAAAAAATAAAACCAAAAAAAAAAAAGTTGTCCAAAAATGGCACAAAAAGCTTTTTACTGATATTTAAACCTGAGGATGTTGCCTCAGTCTCCTCAGCTGGGGCTCCAGAGAAGGGAGGGAAGGAAAAAAGAGCAAAGGAGTGACTGGGAGATGGATCCAAGATCCTGGAGATGGATCCAAGATCCTGGAGATGGATCCAAGATCCTGGGAGATGGATTCAAGATCCTGGAGAAGGGAACCCTGGAAATGGGGACCCTGGAGATGGATCCAAGATCCTGGAGATGGATCCAAGACCCTGGAGAAGGGGTCCCTGGAGATGGATCCAAGATCCTGGAGAAGGGGACCCTGGAGATGGTCCCAAACACCTTGGATATGGATCCAAGATCCTGGGATATGGATCCCAAGCCCCTGGGAGATGAATCCAAGATCCTGGGAGATGGATTCAAGATCCTGGAGAAGGGAACCCTGGAAATGGGGAGCCTCGAGATGGATCCCAAGCCCCTGGGGATGGTCCCAAGCCCCTGGGAATGGATCCCAAGCCCCTGGAGATGGATCCAAGCCCCTGGGGATGGATCCAAGATCCTGGGAGATGGATCCAAGATCCTGGGAGATGGATCCCAAGCCCCTGGAGATGGTCCCAAGCCCCTGGGGATGGTCCCAAGCCCCTGGGGATGGATCCCAAGCCCCTGGAGATGGATCCCAAGCCCCTGGGGATGGTCCCAAGCCCCTGGGGATGGTCCCCAAGCCCCTGGGGATGGATCCCAAGCCCCTGGAGATGGTCCCAAGCCCCTGGGGATGGTCCCAAGCCCCTGGAGATGGATCCAAGCCCCTGGGGATGGATCCCAAGCCCCGGGAGCTGTCGGTGGGCACTGAGGGGGATGGAGAACCGGGCTGAAGCTGCAGAGGAGAAGCGGGGGGAGGCAGAGGGCAGCCCGGGTGGGGCTGACGTGGGGCGGGAAGGGGAAAATTCCTCAGAAAAGGAGTTCGTGTGTTCCCCCCCCCCCCCAAAATCCCCCCCCCATCCCCGCTCACCTCGCCCGTAGCCTTGCGTGTGTTTGGCGAAGCTCCTGACCACCGCTTCCACCGCTTCCCGCAGCACGGCGGGCGGGCCGGTGCCGGTGCCGGTGCCGGTACCGGTGGAGGGGGGGGGTGCGGTTGGGCCCTGCAGCCCCAGAGGGGGAGGAGGCGGCGGCAACCCCAAGCCCAAAGGCGCCGGGGGCGGAGGGGCGGGAAGCGGAGCCGCCAGCGTGGAAGGAGGCGGCGGTGGAGGAGCGGGAGGAGCCGAGGAAGGAGCGGGGGCACCGGTAACCCCGGGCCGCAGGGACCGCAGCGTCCCCCACCCCCGGCTGCAGCCGCTGCGCCCGCACCGACTCCATGGCGGCTGCCAGAGCCCCGCAGCTCGCAGCTGTCAATCACCGCGGCGGCAGCCAATGAGCGCGGAGATCACCTCAGAGAGGGGGAGGGAATTCGAGGGCGCGCTGGCCAATGGGAGCGAAGGGGAGGAGGTGACAAAGGGCGGGAGGGAGGAGGGAGCGCGGCGGTGAGGCGCGGGGAGCCAATCAGAAGGGAGGGAGGAGGCGAGGAGGTGGGGCTGGTGATACTGACAGGCGCGAGAACCAATCAGAATGCGGAGAGGCCGAAGGTGGAGGCGGGGACTTGCCCCGGGGGTCTGAAAAAAAAGAAACAAAAAAAACCCAACGGGTCAGCAGCTCGTCCAATCACAACCTCTGCTTTGGCACCGAGGGGCGGGGCCGGGATCCCTTAGCCAATAGGAACGCAGCATGCGAGCCCAACCCGCGCCGCCTTCCGGCGCGCTCCCGGAAGTGGCTTCGCGCTGAGGCCCCGGGAGGAGAAGGAGAAGGGTCCGGAGGCGGGGGGGGGTCTGGTACCGGTACCGGTACCGGCCCAGGCCCCCGGGCCCCGGGATGGAGCCCTGGGTGCGCTTCAGCGCCCAGAGCCAGGCCCAGGAGCGGCTGTTCAGGTGCGGGAGCTGCTCCCGGGTCCCCGGGGGAAGGGCGGATGGGGGGAACCGGGGGGGTTCGGGGGGATCCGGGGGGGATCCAAACCCCTGAGGCCGCCGGGTCGCTCGCAGGGCCGCTCAGTACGCCTGTGCCTTGGCGGGGGAGACGCTGAGGAGGAACGGGGCGAGCAGCGGGGCCTTGGCCAGCGTGCAGCAGCTGGAGGCTCACCTCAGCCTCAGCCGCAAGCGTGAGTGGGGTCTGGGGGCTCCCACACCCACCCCGGGGGTCCCCTCGCCCCTCCCGGGCGTCCCCACTCCTCCTCCGTTACCTCAGGGATCCCCCTCACTCCTCCTGGCTGTCCCCTCATTCCTTTTGGGTAACCCTAGGGGGTCCCCCTCACCCCTCCTGGGTTACCTCAGGGGCCCCCCCCACTCTTCCTGGGTCCCCCACTCCTCCTCCGTTACCTCAGGGGTCCCCCCCACACCTCCTGGGACCCTCACCCTTCTTCTGTTACCTCAGGGGTCCCCCTGACCCCTTCTGGGTGTCCCCTTGCCCCTCCTGGGACCCCCACTCCTCCATTACCTCAGGGATCCCCCTCCACCCTTCCTGGGTGTCCCCTCTCCCTTTTGGGGTTACCCCAGGGATCCCCTTCACCCCTCCTGGGTCCCCCAATCCCCTTCCTGGGTGTCCCCTCACCCTTTGGGGTTATCCCAGGTGGTCCCCCAGTCCCCTCCTGGGTCCCCAAAACCCCTCCTGGGTGTCCCCTCTCCCTTTTGGGGTTACCCCAGGGTGTCCCCCTCACCCCTCCTGGGTCCCCCCACTCCTTCTCCATTACCCCAAGGGGTCCCCCTCACCCTTTGGGGTTACCCCAGGGATCCCCCCATACCCCAGGGCTCCCCCAAACCCCTCCTGGGTGTCCCCTCACCCTTTGAGGTTACCCCAGGGTGTCCCCCAATCCCTCCTGGGTGTCCCCTTTCCCTTTTGGGGTTACCCCACGGGGTCCCCCTCACCCCTCCTGGGTCCCCCCACTCCTCCTCCATTACCCCAAGGGGTCCCCTCTTTGGGGTTGCCCCAGGGCTCCCCCAAACCCCTCCTGGGTGTCCCCCAAACCCCTCCTGGGTGTCCCCCAATCCCTCCTGGGTGTCCCCTCTCCCTTTGGGGTTATCCCAGGGTGTCCCCCTCACCCCTCCTGGGTCCCCCCACTCCTCCATTACCCCAAGGGGTCCCCCTCACCCTTTGGGGTTACCCCAGGGATCCCCCAGTCCCCTCCTGGGTCCCCCAAACCCCTCCTGGGTGTCCCCTCACCCTTTGGGTTACCCCAGGGCTCCCCCAAACCCCTCCTGGGTGTCCCCAAATCCCTCCTGGGTGTCCCCTCTCCCTTTTGGGGTTACCCCAGGGATCCTCCCACCCCTCCTGGGTGTCCCCTCTCCCTTTGGGGTTACCCCAGGGATCCCCCTCACCCCTCCTGGGTCCCCCAATCCCCTTCCTGGGTGTCCCCTCACCCTTTGGGGTTATCCCAGGGGGTCCCCCAGTCCCCTCCTGGGTCCCCCAAACCCCTCCTGGGTGTCCCCTCTCCCTTTTGGGGTTACCCCAGGGGGTCCCCCTCACCCCCTCCTGGGTCCCCCCCACTCCTCCATTACCCCAAGGGGTCCCCTCTTTGGGGTTACCCCAGGGCTCCCCCAGTCCCCTCCCGGGTGTCCCCTCTCCCTTTTGGGGTTACCCCAGGGATCCTCCCACCCCTCCTGGGTGTCCCCTCACCCTTTGGGGTTACCCCAGGGATCCCCCCATACCCCAGGGCTCCCCCAAGCCCCTCCTGGGTGTCCCCAAGCCCCTCCTGGGTGTCCCCAAGCCCCTCCTGGGTGTCCCCTCTCCCTTTTGGGGTTACCCCAGGGATCCTCCCACCCCTCCTGGGTGTCCCCAAACCCCTCCTGGGTGTCCCCTCTCCCTTTTGGGGTTACCCCAGGGATCCTCCCACCCCTCCTGGGTGTCCCCCAAACCCCTCCTGGGTGTCCCCAAACCCCTCCTGGGTGTCCCCTCTCCCTTTGGGGTTACCCCAGGGTGTCCCCCCCCCCATTTCCCCCCCGTCTCTCCCGCAGTGCTGCGCCTGGGGGGTTGGGCCGAGGCTCTGGAAGGTGCCAAGCGGTCCCTGCA
>NW_027285971.1:0-26537 GCF_036169615.1 Heliangelus exortis | reverse complement strand
TGGGCGGGGCGGCGCTGGCGGCAGCCAATGAGAGGCGAGCGCGGCGTGGATTGACAGGGGGGCGGGCCAATGGGGGCGTGTCGTGGGCGGGCCTAGCGGAGTGCGGCCGCCATGTCGCGGCGGCGGTGGCGGGGCCCGCAGAGCGCGGAGGGCAGCGGGCGAGGGGGCGAAATGGGGAAGATGGCGGCGGGCGGAGGAGGCGGGGGAGGCTCCGGGCGTTATTACGGGGGGGGGAGGCGAAGGAGGGAGAGCCCCGAAACGTCAAAAAACCGAGAACGCCGAACCCCCCCCTCATGGACCCGGAGGCCCGGGGGGTGCTGGGGGAGGGCCCGGAGGTGGCGGAGCGGTGAGTGAGGGGTTGGGAGGGGGGGGGAGTGATGGGGGGGGGGAGGTTTATGAGGGAAATAAAGGGGGGGTTGGGGTGAGGGGGCAGGAAATGGGGGGCAGGGGGGGGTCTGGGGGCGGCCCTGGGGGCACAGGGGGGGTTTGGGGGGCTTGAGGGGGGAAATGTTCTCTTTTGGGGGGGCTATGAGGGAAATAAGGGGGGGTTGGGGTGAGGAAATGGGGGGCAGGGGGGGGCCTGGGGACAAAATGGGGTTTTGGGGGGGGGGAAATGTTCCCTTTGGGGGGTTATGGGGGAAATAAGGGGGGGTTGGGGGTGAGGGGTGAGGAAATGGGGGGCAGGGGGGGGTCTGGGGGCGGCCCTGGGGGCACAGGGGGGTTTGGGGGGCTTGAGGGGGGAAATGTTCTCTTTTGGGGGGGCTATGAGGGAAATAAGGGGGGGTTGGGGTGAGGAAATGGGGGCCTGGGGACAAAATGGGATTTTGGGGGGGGAAATGTTCCCTTTGGGGGGTTATGGGGGAAATAAAGGGGGGTTGGGGGTGAGGGGTGAGGAAATGGGGGTTTGGGGGGGGTCTGGGGGAGGCCCTGGGGGCACAGGGGGGGTTTGGGGGGCTTGAGGGGGGAAATGTTCCCTTTGGGGGGGCTATGAGGGAAATAAAGGGGGGGTTGGGGTGAGGAAATGGGGGGCAGGGGGGGGTCTGGGGAGAAAATGGGGGTTTGGGGGGGGAAATGTTCCCTTTTGGGGGGCTATGAGGGAAATAAGGGGGGGTTGGGGGTGAGGGGTGAGGAAATGGGGGGCAGGGGGGGGTCTGGGGGTTTGGGGGGGGGAAATGTTCCCTTTTGGGGGGGCTATGAGGGAAATAAGGGGGGGTTGGGGGTGAGGAAATGGGGGGCAGGGGGGGGTCTGGGGAGAAAATGGGGGTTTGGGGGGGGAAGTGTTCCCTTTGGGGGGGTTATGGGGGGAAATAAAGGGGGGGTTGGGGTTGAGGAAATGGGGGGCTGGGGACAAAATGGGGTTTTGGGGGGGGGAAATGTTCCCTTTGGGGGGTTATGAGGGAAATAAGGGGGGGTTGGGGGTGAGGAAATGGGGGGCAGGGGGGGGCTGGGGGCAAAATGGGGTTTTGGGGGGGAAATGTTCCCTTTTGGGGGGGCTGTGAGGGAAATAAGGGGGGGTTGGGGGTGAGGGGTGAGGAAATGGGGGGCAAGGGGGGGGTCTGGGGGCGGCCCTGGGGGCACAGGGGGGGTTTGGGGGGCTTGAGGGGGGAAATGTTCCCTTTTGGGGGGTTATGGGGGAAATAAGGGGGGTTGGGGGTGAGGGGTCAGGAAATGGGGGGCAGGGGGGGGTCTGGGGGTTTGGGGGGGGGAAATGTTCCCTTTTGGGGGGGCTATAAGGGAATAAAGGGGGGGTTGGGGTTGAGGAAATGGGGGGCAGGGGGGGCCTGGGGACAAAATGGGGTTTTGGGGGGGGGGAAATGTTCCCTTTTGGGGGGGCTATGAGGAAATAAAGGGGGGGTTGGGGTTGAGGGGTGAGAAAATGGGGGGAAGGAGGGGTTTGGGGGGGGGAAATGTTCCCTTTGGGGGGTTATGGGGGAAATAAGGGGGGGTTGGGGTTGAGGAAATGGGGGGCAGGGGGGGGGTCTGGGGAGAAAATGGGGTTTTGGGGGGGGGAAATGTTCCCTTTTGGGGGGGGGTATGGGGAAATAAAGGGGGGGTTGGGGTTGAGGGGTGAGGAAATGGGGGGCAGGGGGGGTCTGGGGTTTGGGGGGGGGAAATGTTCCCTTTTGGGGGGCTATGAGGGAAATAAGGGGGGGTTGGGGTGGAGGAAATGGGGGGCAGGGGGGGGTCTGGGGATAAAATGGGGTTTTGGGGGGGGGAAATGTTCCTTTGGGGGGTTATGGGGGAAATAAGGGGGGGTTGGGGGGTGAGGGGTGAGGAAATGGGGGGTCTGGGGGTTTGGGGGGGGGAAATGTTCCCTTTAGGGGGTTATGGGGGAAATAAGGGGGGGTTGGGGGTGAGGGATCAGGAAATGGGGGGCAGGGGGGGGGTCTGGGGGTTTGGGGGGGGGGAAATGTTCCCTTTGGGGGGGCTATGAGGGAAATAAGGGGGGGTTGGGGTTGAGGAAATGGGGGGCAGGGGGGGGTCTGGGGAGAAAATGGGGGTTTGGGGGGGGGAAATGTTCCCTTTTGGGGGGGCTATGAGGGAAATAAAGGGGGGGTTGGGGTGAGGGGGCAGGAAATGGGGGGCAGGGGGGGTTGGGGGGCTCATGGGGGGAGCAGGGGGGGCAGGGAGTGGGGTAGGGGGGGGGAAATGTTCCTGTTGGGGGGGGATAATGGGGTTTTTTTAGGGGATAATGTGGTTTTTTTGGGGGGATAATGTGGTTTTTTTGGGGCATAATGTGGTTTTTTTGGGGGGATAATGTGGTTTTTTTTAGGGATAATGTGATTTTTTTTGGTGATAATGTGATTTTTTTGGGGGATAATGTGGTTTTTTTTGGTGATAATGTGATTTTTTGGGGGGTTAATGTGATTTTTTGGGGGGATAATGTGGTTTTTTGGGGGATAATGTGATTTTTTGAGGGGATAATGTGGGTTTTTTTGGGATAATGTGACTTTTTGGGGGGGATAATGGGGTTTTTTGAGGGGATAATGGGGTTTTTTGGGGGGATAATGTGATTTTTTTTGGTGATAATGTGATTTTTTTTGGGGATAATGTGGTTTTTTTGGGGATAATGTGTTTTTTTTTGGGATAATGTGGTTTTTTTGGGGGGATAATGTGGTTTTTTGGGGGGATAATGTGATTTTTTTTTGGTGATAATGTGATTTTTTTTGGTGATAATGTGATTTTTTTGGTGATAATGTGGTTTTCTGGGGGGATAATGTCTTTTTTTTTGGGATAATGTGATTTTTTTGGGGATAATGTGGTTTAGGGGGGGATAATGTTTTTTTGGGGGGATTTTGTGTTGAGCTGAGTCCTTTTCTCTTTTTTCCCCCCCCCAACAAGGAGAATTACGAGGACCCCCCACAAGACCCCTGCGTCCCCCGTGGTTCACATCCGGGGCCTGATTGATGGGGTGGTGGAGGCTGATCTGGTGGAGGCTCTGCAGGAGTTTGGGCCAATCAGGTGGGGACAGCTTGGGGACAACTTGGGGACACTTGTGGGGGTGGCCTGGTGGGGGTGGGGGTTGTGATCTCCTGGTGATGGTGGCCTTGAGGGGATGGTGGTGGTGGTGGTGATGTCCTGGTGGTGATGGTGTCCTCATGGTGTTGGTCTCCTCATGATGGTGGTGATCTTCTCACGATGGTGATGGTGTCCTCACGGTGTTGGTGTCCATCTCCTCATGATGGTGATGGTGTCTCCTTGGTGTTGGTGTTCTCACGGTGTTGGTCTCCTCATGATGGTGTTGACCTTCTCATGATGGTGTTGGTGTTGGTGTCCTCGTGGTGTTGGTGTCCTCGTGGTGTTGGTGTCCTCGTGGTGTTGGTGTTCTCATGGTGTTGGTGTCCTCGTGGTGTTGGTGTCCATCTTCTCACGATGGTGATGGTGTCCTCACGGTGATGGTGTCCTCACGATGGTGTTGATCTTCTCACGATGGTGTTGGTGTTGGTGTTGTTGTGGTGTTGGTGTCCCCGTGGTCTTGGTGTTGTTGTGGTGTTGGTGTCCTCGTGGTGTTGGTGTCCATCTCCTCATGATGGTGTTGGTCTCCTCATGGTGTTGGTCTCCTCATGGTGTTGGTCTCCTCATGGTGTTGGTCTCCTCACGGTGTTGGTCTCCTCACGGTGTTGGTGTCCTCATGGTGTTGGTGTCCTCACGGTGTTGGTCTCCTCATGATGGTGTTGGTCTCCTCATGGTGTTGGTCTCCTCATGGTGTTGGTCTCCTCATGGTGTTGGTCTCCTCACGGTGTTGGTCTCCTCACGGTGTTGGTGTCCTCATGGTGTTGGTGTCCTCACGGTGTTGGTCTCCTCATGATGGTGTTGGTCTCCTCATGGTGTTGGTCTCCTCATGGTGTTGGTCTCCTCATGGTGTTGGTCTCCTCATGGTGTTGGTCTCCTCATGGTGTTGGTCTCCTCATGGTGTTGGTCTCCTCACGGTGTTGGTCTCCTCACGGTGTTGGTCTCCTCACGGTGTTGGTGTCCTCATGGTGTTGGTGTCCTCACGGTGTTGGTCTCCTCATGATGGTGTTGGTCTCCTCATGGTGTTGGTCTCCTCATGGGGTTGGTCTCCTCATGGTGTTGGTCTCCTCCTGATGGCGTTGACCTTCTCCCGATGGTGTTGGTGTTGTCGTGGTGTTGGTGTTGTTGTGGTGTTGGTCTCCTCACGGTGTTGGTCTCCTCATGATGGTGTTGGTCTCCTCATGGTGTTGGTCTCCTCATGGGGTTGGTGTCCTCATGGTGTTGGTGTCCTCACGGTGTCGGTCTCCTCATGATGGTGTTGATCTCCTCATGATGGTGTTGGTGTCCTCATGGTGTTGGTGTCCATCTCCTCATGATGGTGATGGTCTCCTCATGATGGTGATGGTCTCCTCATGGTGTTGGTCTCCTCCTGATGGCGTTGACCTTCTCCCGATGGTGTTGGTGTTGTCGTGGTGTTGGTGTTGTCGTGGTGTTGGTCTCCTCACGGTGTTGGTCTCCTCATGGTGGTGTTGATCTCCTCATGATGGTGTTGGTGTCCTCATGGTGTTGGTGTCCATCTCCTCATGATGGTGTTGACCTTCTCATGATGGTGTTGGTGTTGGTGTTGTTGTGGTGATGGTGTCCTCACGGTGTCGGTCTCCTCACGATGGTGTTGACCTTCTCACGATGGTGTTGGTGTTGGTCTCCTCATGGTGTTGGTCTCCTCATGGTGTTGGTCTCCTCATGGTGTTGGTCTCCTCATGGTGTTGGTCTCCTCATGGTGTTGGTCTCCTCATGGTGTTGGTCTCCTCATGGTGTTGGTCTCCTCATGGTGTTGGTCTCCTCATGATGGTGTTGACCTTCTCATGATGGTGTCGTTGTGGTGTTGGTGTCCTTGTGGTGTTGGTCTCCTCACGGTGTTGGTCTCCTCATGATGGTGTTGACCTTCTCCCGATGGTGTTGGTGTTGTCGTGGTGTTGGTGTTGTCGTGGTGTTGGTGTTGTCGTGGTGTTGGTGTTGTCGTGGTGATGGTGTCCTCACGGTGTCGGTCTCCTCATGATGGTGTTGACCTTCTCATGATGGTGTTGGTGTTGGTCTTCTCATGGTGTTGGTCTTCTCCTGATGGCGTTGACCTTCTCCCGATGGCGTTGGCGTTGGTGTTGGCGTTGGTGTTGGTGTTGTCGCGGTGTCGTCCCCGCGGTGCCCTCCCGGCTCCACCTCTCTACCCTGGTGCCCTCCCCAGCTACGTGGTGGTGATGCCCAAGAAGAGACAGGCCCTGGTGGAGTTTGAGGACATCCTGGGGGCCTGCAACGCCGTCAACTACGCGGCCGACAACCAGATTTACATCGCGGGCCACCCGGCCTTCGTCAACTACTCCACCAGCCAGAAGATCTCCCGCCCCGGCGACACCGACGACTCCCGGGGGGTCAACAACGTCCTCCTCTTCACCATCCTCAACCCCATCTACTCCATCACCACGGTGCGGGTGACCTCAAGGGCTTTGGGGGTGATCTAGAGGGGTTTGGGGTGGTCTAGAGGGGTTTGGGGGTGATCTGAAGGGGTTTGGGGGAATTTGTAGGAGGTTTGGGGTGACCTGAAGGGGTTGGGGGTGACCTCAAGGGGTTTGGGGGTGACCCAAAGGGGTCTGGGGGAATTTGTAGGAGGTTTGGGGGTGATCTGAAGGGGTTTGGGGGTGATCTAGAGGGGTTTGGGGGTGACCTGAAGGGGTTTGGGGGTGACCTGAAGGGGTTTGGGGGTGACCCAAAGGGGTTTGGGGGTGACCCAGAGGGGCTTGGGGGAATTTGTAGGAGGTTTGGGGTGACCTGAAGGGGTTTGGGGGTGATCTGAAGGGGTTTGGGGGTGATCTAGAGGGGTTTGAGGGTGACCCAAAGGGGTTTGGGGGTGACCCAGAGAGGCTTGGAGGAATTTGTAGGAGGTTTGGGGTGACCTGAAGGGGTTTGGGGTGATCTAGAGGGGTTTGGGGGTGACCTGAAGGGGTTTGGGGGTGATCTGAAGGGGTTTGGGGGTGACCTGAAGGGGTTTGGGGTGACCTGGAGGGGTTTGGGGTGACCTGAAGGGGTTGGGGGTGATCTAGAGGGGTTTGGGGGTGACCTGAAGGGGTTGGGGGTGATCTGAAGGGATTTGGGGTGACCTGAAGGGGTTTGGGGTGACCCAAAGGGGTTTGGGGGTGACCCAGAGGGGCTTGGAGGAATTTGTAGGAGGTTTGGGGTGACCTGAAGGGGTTTGGGGGTGACCTGAAGGGGTTTGGGGGTGATCTAGAGGGGCTTGGGGGAATTTGTAGGAGGTTTGGGGTGACCTGAAGGGGTTGTGGGGTGACCTGAAGGGGTTGGGGGTGACCTAGAGGGATTTGGGGTGACCTGAAGGGGTTTGGGGGTGACCTGAAGGGGTTTGGGGTGACCTGAAGGGGTTTGGAGGTGACCTCAAGGGGTTTGGGGGTGATCTGAAGGGGTTTGGGGGTGATCTAGAGGGATTTGGGGGTGACCTGAAGGGGTTTGGGGTGATCTAGAGGGGTTTGGGGGTGACCTCAAGGGGTTTGGGGGTGACCCAGAGGGATTTGGGGTGACCCAGAGGGATTTGGGGTGACCTGACAGGCTTTGGGGTGACCTGAAGGGGTTTGGGGTGACCTCAAGGGGTTTGGGGTTGACCCAGAGGGATTTGGGGTGACCTGAAGGGGTTGGCGGTGATTTAGAGGGGTTTGGGGGTGACCTCAAGGGGTTTGGGGGTGACCTCAAGGGTGTGACCTCAAGGGCTTTGGGGTGACCTCAAGGGGTTTGGGGTGATCTCCAGGAGGTTGGGGTTGCCCCACAGAGCTTTAGGGTGACCCAAAGAATTTTGGGTCAGTTCCAGGAGGTTGGGGGTGACCCTCAGGGTTTTTTTTTGGGGTGAATCAGGTGTTTTTGGGGGGGGTTGGGTTGTATCTCAGGGGGGTTCCTGACTGCTCCTCCCCCCCCAGGACGTGCTCTACACCATCTGCAACCCCTGCGGCCCCGTCCAGAGAATTGTCATCTTCAGGAAGAACGGGGTCCAGGCCATGGTGGAATATCCTTCCCCCACCCCAAAACCCCCCCGAGACCCCCCCCAAAAACTCCCAACCTCACGTGAGGGGGCTTTGGGACCACCGTGAGGTGGTTTGGGTGGGTTTGGGACCACCACGGGTGGGTTGGAGACCACCACGGGTGGGTTGGAACCAACACGACCACCATGGTTGGGTTGGAGACCACCACGGGTGGGTTGGGACCACCAGAGTTGGGTTGGTGACCACCAGAGTTGGGTTGGTGACCACCATAGTTGGGTTTGGGACCACCACAAGTGGGTTTGGGACCACCATGACCACCAGAGTTGGGTTGGTGACCACCAGAGTTGGGTTGGTGACCACCAGAGTTGGGTTTGGGACCACCACAAGTGGGTTTGGGACCCACCATGACCACCACGGTTGGGTTTGTGACCACCATGGGTGGGTTTGGGACCTCCAGAGTTGGGTTGGTGACCTCCAGAGTTGGGTTGGTGACCTCCAGAGTTGGGTTGGTGACCACCAGAGTTGGGTTGGTGACCACCAGAGTTGGGTTTGTGACCACCGTGGGTGGGTTTAGGACCACCACAGTTGGGTTGGAGACCACCATGGGTGGGCTGGGACCACCATGACCACCACAGTTGGGTTGGTGACCACCACAGTTGGGTTTGGGACCACCACGAGTGGGTTGGGACCCCCATGACCACCACGGTTGGGTTGGTGACCGCCACAGTTGGGTTTGGGACCACCATGGTTGGGTTTGGGTTGGCTTGTGACCCCCACGGGTGGGTTTGTGACCACCATGGGTAGGTTGGGACCACCATGACCACCACAGTTGGGTTTGGGACCCCCACGAGTGGGTCGGGACCCCCACGACCACCGCGGCTGGGTCGGCGCCCGCCGCGGTTGGGTTTCCGTTGGCCGCGGTTGGGTTTCTCTCCCCCTCGGCCCCTTCCCCCCTCCCCCCCCCCCTTCAGGGCTGGACCTGAGAAGGTCCCAAACCCCAGGAACCACCTGGTGGGACCCCTCCCCAATCTCAGACCCCCCCCAACCTTAACCCCTCCCCCACGTTCGACTCGGTGCAGAGCGCCCAACGCGCCAAGGCCTCCCTCAACGGGGCCGACATCTACTCAGGGTGCTGCACGCTGAAGATCGAGTACGCCAAGGTGATTTTGTGGGGGTGGTCTTCACCCCAAAACCCCTTGGGGGGGTGGGGGGCGTGGGGGGGGGCACCCTGGACCCCCCCTTTTCCTCCCTCTCCAACTTTTTTTTGGGGTTTTTTGCCCCCAGGCCCACCCGCCTCAACGTCTTCAAGAACGACCAAGACACCTGGGACTACACCAACCCCAACCTCAGCGGTCAAGGTAACACCCTGGGACCCCCCCCCCCAATCCCTGGGACCCCCCCCCAACCCCTCAGACCCCCCCCCCCCAATCCCTGGGACCCCCCCCCAACCCCTCAGACCCCCCCCCAACCCCTGAGACCCCCCCCTGACCCCTGAGCCCCCTCCCTCAAATTTCTCTCAAGTCAGAAACCGAGAGCGACGACAACTTGGGGGGTTTTGGGTGTTTTGGGGGTGTTCTGCCCAATTTTATTTATTTTTTTTTTTTGGGGGGGGGGGGGGAATTGAGGAGAGGGGCTCAGCCCCCCCTCCCCCCCTGCCTGTGGTTGATTGGTGAAGTTAATTAATTTAATGAGATTTAATTATGGGGGGGCAGTGCTGTTGCTTCCTTGCAGAGGGGGGGTGAGGAAAACAGGGGGGGGGGGGGAAGAACCCCAAAAAGCTGAAGAACCCCCCCAAAAAAAAAAAAACCCGAGCAGGGAGGGGGGGAAAAGACCCCCCCACAAAACCCCCTGAGCAGGAAGAGGAGGGGAAGACCCCTCCCCAAATTGTTCTCTGCCAGGGTTTGCCTGATGCTGTTTTGGGGGAAATTTGGGTGGTTTTGGGGCTGAGTAGAAATTTGGGGAGGGGGAGTTCAGTGCTGGAGGGAAGCAACGGCACTGCCAGGGTTGGGGGGGGGGGGGAGGGGGGGGTTGTGGGTTTTTTTGGGGAGGGGTCCCGGAGGGGTGACGTGGATTTGGCATCAGCGGCCGCGTGAGCCGTGACCTCACAGCACACGGGGTAGAAATTGGTAGAAAAGAGGCCAAAGCAGGCAAAAAGCAACCAAAAAAAAGCACCAAACAGCAACAACAAAGCTGCCCAACAGCAACAAAAATCCAACAAAACAACAGAAAAAACCAAGAAACCCCCCCAAAGCCCCCCAAAACTCATAAAAGCCAACAGACACCCAACAAAACTCAACAGAACCCAACAAATCCTAACAAGACCCAACAGAACCCAATGAACACCCAACAGAACCCAACAGAACCCAACAGAACCCAACAGAACCCAACAGAACCCAACAGAACCCAATGAACACCCAACAGAACCCAACAAAACTCCAACAAAACCCCAACAAGACTCAACAAAACCCAACAAGCACCCAACAGAACCCAACAGAACCCAACAGAACCCAACAGAACCCAACAGAACCCAACAGAACCCAATGAACACCCAACAGAGCCCAACAGAGCCCAACAGAACCCAACAGAACCCAACAGAACCCAACAGAACCCAACAGAACCCAACAGAACCCAACAGAACCCAACAGAACCCAATGAACACCCAACAGAACCCAACAAAACCCCAACAAAACCCCAACAAGACTCAACAAAACCCAACAAAAACCCAACAGAACCCAACAAAACCCAAGGAACACCCATTAGAACCCAACAGAACCCAACAACCCCCAACAAACACCCAACAGAACCCAACAAAACCCCAAGACTCAACAAACACCCAACAACCACCCAACAAAAACCCAACAGAACCCAACAGAACCCAACAAACACCCAACAAAAACCCATCAAGACCCAACAGAACCCAACAAAAACCCATCAAGACCCAACAAAACCCAACAAACACCCAACAGAACCCAACAAAACCCAACAGAACCCAACAAAACCCAACAGAACCCATCAAAACCCCAACAAAACCCAACAGAACCCAACAGAACCAACAAAACCCAACAGAACCCAACAGAACCCAACAAAACACCAACAGAACCCATCAAAACCCCAACAAAACCCAACAGAACCCAACAGAACCCATCAAAACCCCAACAGAACCCATCAAAACCCCAACAGAACCCAACAGAACCCAACAGAACCCAACAAAACCCAACAAAACCCAACAAAACCCAACAGAACCCAACAAAACCCCAACAAAACCCAACAGAACCCAACAAAACCCCAACAGAACCCAACAAAACCCCAACAAAACCCAACAGAACCCCAACAAAACCCAACAGAACCCAACAGAACCCATCAAAACCCCAACAAAACCCAACAGAACCCAACAGAACCCATCAAAACCCCAACAGAACCCAACGAACACCCAACAGAACCCAACAAAACCCCAACAAAACCCAACAAAACCCAACAAAACCAACAAAACCCAACAAAACCCAACAAACCATCAAAACCCACAAACCACAAACCCAACAGAACCAACCAACAAACACCCAACAGAACCCAACAAACACCCAACAGAACCCATCAAAACCCAACAACCCCCCCCAAAACCCCCACCACCAACCAGAAATTCAACCAAAATCCTGGAGCCCCAAGGTTCAGGAGCCCTGGGGAACCTGCACAGAACCCCCCCCCCCCCCCAGGTTCTGCTTGGAGCCAAACCCCACCCCCAAATTCCCCCAAATGCCCCCCAAAAAATGCCCCAAATGTCACCAAGCCCAGGGACACAGATGCCACCAGAGCAAGGAACATAAATGTCACCCAAGGGACACAAAATGTCACCCAAGAACACAAATGTCCCCAAGTCAAGGAACATAAAATCAAGGAAAAAAAAAAAAATGTCACCAAACCAAGGGACACAAAGTGAGGAACACGAGTGCCACCAGGCCAAGGGACACAAATGTCACCAAGCCAAGGAACAGAAGTGTCACCAGGCCAAGGGGCACAACCCAAGTGCCACCAGACAAAGGAACATGTCACCAAGCCAAGGGCAAGGAACACAAATGCCACCAAATCCAAGGGACACGAGTGTCACCAAACTAGGGACACAAATGTCACCCAAGCCAAGGGACACGAGTGTCACCAAGCCAAGGAACATAAAGTGAGGAACACAAATGTCACCAGAGCAAGGACCATGAGGTGAGTAACAAATGTCACAACAGAAAGCAGGGGACACACGAGTGTCACCAGACCCAGGAACACAAGTGTCACCAGGCCAAGGAACACAAATGTCACCAAACCAAGGAACACAAATGTCACCAAGACAAGGAACACAAGTGTCACCAAGACAAGGAACACAAATGCCACCAAACCAAGGAACACAAATGTCACCAGGCCAAGGAACACAAATGTCACCAAACCAAGGAACATAAAGTGAGGAACACAAATGTCACCAGAGCAAGGACCATGAGGTGAGTAACAAATGTCACAACAGAAAGCAGGGGACACACGAGTGCCACCAGGCCCAGGAACACAAGTGTCACCAAACCAAGGAACACAAATGTCACCAAACCAAGGAACATAAGAGTGGGGAACACAAGTGCCACCAGCCCAAGGAACTTGAGTGTCACCAGCCCAAGGGACACAAATGTCACCAGACCCAAGAACACAAGGTGAGAAACACGAGTGCCACCAGCCAAAGGAACACAAGTGTCACCAAACCAAGGAACACAAGGTGAGGAACACGAATGTCACGAGATAAAGGAACACAAATGCCACCAGACCAAGGAACACAAGTGTCACCAAACCAAGGAACACGAGTGCCACCAGCCCCAGGAACATAAGGTGAGGAACACGAGTGTCACTAAACCCAGGAACACAAATGCCACCAGCCCCAGGAACATGAGGTGAGGAACATGAAGGTCACCAGACCAAGGAACACAAATGTCACCAAACCGAGGAACATAAATCCAGGAACACAAATGTCACCAGACCAAGGAACATAAAGTGGGGAACATGAATGTCACAAGATAAAGGAACACAAATGTCACCAGACCAAGGAACACAAATGTCACCAAACCCAGGAACATAAATCCAGGAACACAAATGTCACCAGACCAAAGAACACAAATGTCACCAAACCAAGGAACACAAGGTGAGGAACATGAATGTCACGAGATAAAGGAACACAAATGCCACCAGCCCAAGGAACATGAGGTGAGGAACATGAATGTCACAAGATAAAGGAACACAAATGTCACCAAACCAAGGAACACAAATGCCACCAGCCCAAGGAACATGAGGTGAGGAACATGAAGGTCACCAGACCAAGGAACACAAATGTCACCAAGGTGAGGAACATGAATGTCACGAGATAAAGGAACATAAATGCCACCAGACCAAGGAACACAAATGTCACCAGACCAAGGAACATGAGGTGAGGAACATGAAGGTCACCAGACCCAGGAACACAAATCCAGGAACACAAATGTCACCAGACCCAGGAATATAAATCCAGGAACACAAATGTCACCAAACCAAAGAACACAAATGCCACCAGACCAAGGAACACGAGTGTCACCAGCCCCAGGAACATAAGGTGAGGAACACGAATGTCACGAGATAAAGGAACACAAATGCCACCAGCCCCAGGAACATGAGGTGAGGAACATGAATGTCACAAGATAAAGGAACACAAATGTCACCAAACCAAGGAACACAAATGCCACCAGACCAAGGAACACAAGGTGAGGAACATGAATGTCACGAGATAAAGGAACACAAATGCCACCAGCCCCAGGAACATGAGGTGAGGAACATGAAGGTCACCAGACCCAGGAACATAAATCCAGGAACACAAATGTCACCAGACCAAGGAACACAAGGTGAGGAACACAAGTGCCACCAGCCCCAGGAACATGAGGTGAGGAACATGAATGTCACAAGATAAAGGAACACAAATGTCACCAAACCAAAGAACACAAATGCCACCAGACCAAGGAACACAAGGTGAGGAACATGAATGTCACGAGATAAAGGAACACAAATGTCACCAGACCAAGGAACACAAGGTGAGGAACATGAAGGTCACGAGACCCAGGAACATAAAGTGGGGAACATGAATGTCACAAGATAAAGGAACACAAATGTCACCAAACCAAGGAACACAAGGTGAGGAACATGAAGGTCACGAGATAAAGGAACACAAATGCCACCAGACCAAGGAACATGAGGTGAGGAACATGAAGGTCACCAGACCCAGGAACACAAATGTCACCAGTCCAAGGAACATAAAGTGGGGAACATGAATGTCACAAGATAAAGGAACACAAATGTCACCAGACCAAAGAACACAAATGTCACCAGACCAAGGAACATGAGGTGAGGAACATGAAGGTCACCAGACCCAGGAACATAAATCCAGGAACACAAATGTCACCAAACCAAGGAACATAAAGTGGGGAACATGAATGTCACAAGATAAAGGAACACAAATGTCACCAAACCAAAGAACACAAATGCCACCAGACCAAGGAACACAAATGTCACCAAACCAAGGAACACGAATGTCACCAGACCAAAGAACACAAATGTCACCAGACCAAGGAACACAAGGTGAGGAACATGAATGTCACAAGATAAAGGAACACAAATGTCACCAGACCAAGGAACACAGAGCACCTGGGGAGGACACCAAGGCCCCTGGGGACATCGGGCGTCGTGGGGACACAGGTGTCCCGTAGGTGGGAGCACTCCACTTGGTGTCCTCCAGCTGTGGAGCAGGAGGTGCCAGACCCCTCCTGGTGACTTTGTCCCCTTCCTCTCTCCCACCCCCCCAGTGCCCTCTGCTCTGTTCGGGGTTTTTGGAGCCTTTTTGAGCAGCCCCGGGGTGTGACAGCTCCACGTGTGACGTCGGGGTGGCAGTGGTTGGTGGGTGTCACCTCCCTGGGTAAGAGAGAGGTGGGGTGGCTCCTGCCCCCGGGGGAGCTGGAGAGCTGGGACCCCCCCACTGCCCCCCCAAAACCTGTGAGTAGCTCCTCCCCCCCCCCCCTTCCTCCTCATCCTCATCCTCCTCTTCCTCATCCTGCCCTGGAACTTTGAGTGGTGGAGACACCAAAGGGTGACAGGAGGTGTCATGGGGTGACAGGAGGTGCCATGGGGTGACAGGAGACACCATGGGGTGACAGGAGGTATCATGGGGTGACAGGAGGTGTCATGGGGTGACAGGAGGTGCTGTGGGTGACAGGAGGTGCTGTGGGTGACAGGAGATGCTGTGGGTGACAGGAGACACCATGGGGTGACAGCAGGTGTCATGGGGTGACAGGAGGTGTCATGGGGTGACAGGAGGTGTCATGGGGTGACAGGAGATGTCATGGGGTGACAAGAGACACCAAAGGGTGACAGGAGACACCAAAGGGTGACAGGAGATGTCATGGGGTGACAGGAGGTGTCATGGGGTGACAGGAGACACCAAAGGGTGACAGGAGACACCAAAGGGTGACAGGAGATGCCATGGGGTGACAGGAGGTGTCATGGGGTGACAAGAGACACCAAAGGGTGACAGGAGACACCAAAGGGTGACAGGAGATGTCATGGGGTGACAGGAGGTGTCATGGGGTGACAAGAGACACCAAAGGGTGACAGGAGACACCAAAGGGTGACAGGAGATGCCATGGGGTGACAGGAGATGTCATGGGGTGACAGGAGATGCTGTGGGGTGACAGGAGATGTCATGGGGTGACAGGAGGTGTCATGGGGTGACAGGAGATGTCATGGGGTGACAGGAGGTGTCATGGGGTGACAGGAGATGTCATGGGGTGACAGGAGGTGTCATGGGGTGGCAGGAGGTGTCATGGGGTGACAGGAGATGCTGTGGGTGACAGGAGATGCCATGGGGTGACAGGAGATGCTGTGGGTGACAGGAGGTGTCATGGGGTGACAGGAGACACCATGGGGTGACAGGAGACACCAAAGGGTGACAGGAGATGCCATGGGGTGACAGGAGGTGTCATGGGGTGACAGGAGACACCACGGGGTGACAGGAACCACATGAAGGTGACAAATGCCAGCCCTGGGTGGCACGACGGGTGCTGTGACCCTCCTGGGGGTCCCCCCTAGGGGTCGGGGGAAGGGTGGATGTCCTGTCCCCCCCCCCCCTCAGCTCACTGTCCCCCCCCCCACACCCCACAGGAGACCCCGGGGGGAACCCCAACAAGAGGCAGCGACAGCCCCCGCTCCTCGGGGACCACCCGGCGGAGTATGGTATGGGGGGGGCAGGGGACATCTGGGGGGGGGGACAGGGGACATGGGGACATCTGGGGGTTCAGGGGACATCTGGGGGGGGGAGGGGACATCTGGGGGGGGGACAGGGGACATGGGGACATCTGGGGGTTCAGGGGACACCTGGGGGGGGGACAGGGGACATGGGGACATCTGGAGGTTCAGGGGACACCTGGGGGGGGGACAGGGGACATGGGGACATCTGGGAAGGGGATGTGGGGACACCTGGGGGACAGGGGACACCTTGGGGGGGTATGGGGGGACATGGGGACATCTGGGGGGGACGGGGGACACCTTGGGGGGATATGGGGTCACCTGAGGGGGACAGGGGACCCTTTGGGGGGCAAGGGACACCTGGGGGACAGGGGACACCTTGGGGGGGTATGGGGGGACATGGGGACATCTGGGGGGGACAGGGGACACCTTGGGGGGGTATGGGGGGACATGGGGACATCTGGGGGGGACGGGGGACACCTTGGGGGGGTATGGGGTCACCTGAGGGGGACAGGGGACCCTTTGGGGGGCAAGGGACACCTGGGGGACAGGGGACACCTTGGGGGGGTATGGGGGGACATGGGGACATCTGGGGGGGACAGGGGACACCTTGGGGGGGTATGGGGGGACATGGGGACATCTGGGGGGGACGGGGGACACCTTGGGGGGGTATGGGGTCACCTGAGGGGGACAGGGGACCCTTTGGGGGGCATGTGGGGGGACAAGGGACACCTGGGGGACAGGGGGCACCTTGGGGGGGTATGGGGGGACATGGGGACATCTGGGGGGGAGGGGGGACACCTTGGGGGGATATGGGGTCACCTGAGGGGGACAGGGGACCCTTTGGGGGGCATGTGGGGGGACAAGGGACACCTGGGGGACAGGGGACACTTTGGGGGGGGACACAGGATGCTGGTGAGGGGGCACCTGAGGGGCAAAACAACCCATTTGAGGGGGGGTCGGGGACACTCAGTCCATTTGGGGGGGGGTCCCCAACCCCTTTTGTCCCCCAGGAGGTCCCCACGGGGGGTACCACGGGCACTACCACGACGAGGGCTACGGGCCCCCCCCTCCCCACTACGAGGGTCGCAGGATGGGACCCCCGGTCGGGGGCCACCGGAGGGGACCCAATCGCTACGGCCCCCAATACGGGCACCCCCCACCCCCACCCCCACCCCCCGAGTACGGACCCCACGCCGACAGCCCCGTCCTGATGGTCTACGGCCTGGACCAGGCCAAGATGAACTGTGATAGGGTCTTCAACATCTTCTGTCTCTATGGCAACGTGGAGAAGGTGAGAAAAAAGAGAGGGGGGGGTGGGGCCTAAATTCCTCGGGGGTGGGGTGGGTGGGCCTCGGGGATGATGGGAGGGTGGTGGAGTCCTGGTGGAATGGGGTGGGTTGAGTTTGGAGATGGTTTGGGCTTCTTGGAATCATGGAATGGGTTGGGTTGAGCTTGGAGATGGTTTGGGCTTCTTGGAGTCCTCTTGGAAGGGGTTGGGTGGAACGTGGAGATCATGGGGGCTTCATGGAACGGGTTGGGTTGAGCTTGGAGATGGTTTGGGCTTCTTGGAATCATCATGGAATGGGTTGGGTTGAGCTTGGGGATGGTTTGGGCTTTCTGGAGTTCTCTTGGAATGGGTTGGGTTGAGCTTGGAGATGATGGGAGGGTCATGGAATGGGTTGGGTTGAGCTTGGGGATGATGGGAGGGTCATGGAATCATGGGATGGGTTGGGTTGAGCTTGGAGATCATGGGAGGGTCATGGAATGGGTTGGGTTGAGCTTGGAGATGGTTTGGGCTTCTTGGAGTCCTTGGAATGGGTTGGGTTGAGCTTGGAGATCATGGGGGCTTCATGGAACGGGTTGGGTTGAGCTTGGAGATGGTTTGGGCTTCTTGGAGTCCTCTTGGAAGGGGTTGGGTGGAATGTGGAGATCATGGGGGCTTCATGGAACGGGTTGGGTTGAGCTTGGAGATCATGGGAGGGTCATGGAATGGGTTGGGTTGAGCTTGGAGATCATGGGAGGGTCATGGAATGGGTTGGGTTGAGTTTGGAGATGGATTGGGCTTCTTGGAATCATGGGATGGGTTGGGTTGAGCTTGGGGATGGTTTGGGCTTCTTGGAGTCCTCTTGGAAGGGGTTGGGTGGAACGTGGAGATCATGGGGGCTTCATGGAACGGGTTGGGTTGAGCTTGGAGATCATGGGAGGGTCATGGAATCATGGGATGGGTTGGGTTGAGCTTGGGGATCATGGGAGGGTCATGGGATGGGTTGGGTTGAGCTTGGGGATGGTTTGGGCTTCTTGGAGTTCTCTTGCAATGGGTTGGGTTGAGCTTGGAGATGATGGGAGGTTCATGGAATCATGGGATGGGTTGAGTTGAGCTTGGAGATGGTTTGGGCTTCTTGGAGTCCTCTTGGAAGGGGTTGGGTGGAACGTGGAGATCATGGGGTCTTCATGGAACGGGTTGGGTTGAGCTTGGGGATAATGGGAGGTTCATGGAATCACGGAATGGGTTGAGTTGAGCTTGGAGATGGTTTGGACTTCTTGGAATCATGGGATGGGTTGGGTTGAGCTTGGAGATGGTTTGGGCTTCTTGGAGTCCTCTTGGAATGGGTTGGGTTGAGCTTGGAGATCATGGGGGCTTCATGGAACGGGTTGGGTTGAGTTTGGAGATCATGGAAATTTCATGGAATGGGTTGGGTTGAGCTTGGAGATCATGGGAGGGTCATGGAATGGGTTGGGTTGAGCTTGGGGATGATGGGAGGTTCATGGAATCATGGGATGGGTTGGGTTGAGCCTGGAGATGGTTTGGGCTTCTTGGAGTCCTCTTGGAATGGGTTGGGTGGAACGTGGAGATCATGGGGGCTTCATGGAACGGGTTGGGTTGAGCTTGGAGATCATGGAAATTTCATGGGATTGTCATGGAATGGGTTGGGTTGAGCTTGGAGATGATGGGAGGTTCATGGAATCATGGAATGGGTTGAGTTGAGCTTGGGGATGACGGGGTGGGAGGAGCCGGGAGGGGGGATGAAGGTTTGGGGGGATGGTTCAGGGTTCTCCTTCCCCCCTTTTCCCTCCCCCTTCTCCAGGTGAAGTTCATGAAGAGCAAACCAGGAGCAGCCATGGTGGAAATGGCCGACGGGTACGCGGTGGACAGGGCCATCACCCACCTCAACAACAACTTCATGTTTGGGCAGAAACTCAATGTCTGGTGGGTGCTGGGACTGGGGGATCATGGGAGTGGGGGATCATGGGAGTGGGGGATCATGGGAGTGGGGGACATGGGGGCTCCATAAAATCAGCATGGAATGGGATGGGGCGAGCTGGGGGGTGATGGGAAGTTGGTGGGGTCAAGGAATGGCTTGGGTTGACTTTGGTGTCATGGGAGGTTGATGGGATGAGTTGGGTTGAGCTGGGAGGTTCATGGGTTGGGTTGGGTTGGGTTGGGTTGGGAGGTTGATGGGATGGGTTGGGTTGATGTGGGAGGTTGATGGGTTGGGATGGGTTGGGTTGGGTTGGGTTGGGTTGGGTTGGTCTGAAGGTTGATGGGATGGACTGGGTTGATGTGGGAGTTGATGGGATGGGTTGGGATGGGTTGGGTCGGGTTGGGTTGGGATAGGTTGGGTTGGGTTGGGATGGGTTGGGTTGGGTGGTTGGGTTGGGTTGGGTTGGTCTGGGAGGTTCATGGGATGGATTGGGTTGATGTGGGAGGTTGATGGGTTGGGTTGGGATGAGTTGGGTTGGGTCTGGTTGGGTCGGGTCGGGTTGGGATGGGTTGGGTTGGGATGGGTTGGGTTGCGTTGGTCTGGGAGGTTGATGGGTTGGGTTGGGATGAGTTGGGTTGGGTTGGGTTGGGTCAGGTCGGGTCGGGATGGAATGGGTTGGGTTGGGTTGGGTCTGGTTGGGTCGGGTCGGGTTGGGTTGGGATGGGTTGCGTTGGGTTGCGTTGGTCTGGGAGGTTCATGGGTTGGGTTGGGATGAGTTGGGTTGGGTTGGGTTGCGTTGCATTGGTCTGGAAGGTTGATGGGATGGGTTGGGTTGGGATGAGTTGGGTTGGGTTGGGTCAGGATGGGTTGGGTTGGGTCGGGTTGGGATGGGTTGGGTTGGGTTGGTTGAGTTGGGTTGGGTTGGGTTGGGTTGTGTTGGTCTGGGAGGTTGACGGGATGGGTCAGGTTGGGTCGGGATGGTTGGGTTGGGTTGGGTTGAGTTGGGTGGGTTTGTTGGGTTGGGTCGGGTCGGGATGGGTTGGGTTGGGTTGGGTTGGGTCGGGTTGGATCGGGTCGGATCGGGTCAGGATGGGTTGGGTTGAGTTGGGATGGGTTGGGTCGGGTTGGGTTGGGATGGGTTGGGTTGCGTTGGTCTGGGAGGTTGATGGGTTGGGTTGGGATGAGTTGGGTTGGGTCGGGTCGGGTCGGGTTGGGTTGGGTTGGGTTGGTTGCGTCGGGTTGAGTTGGGTCGGGTTGGGATGGGTTGGGTCGGGTCGGGATGGGTTGGGTTGGGTCTGATTGGGTCGGGTTGGGTCAGGTTGGGTTGGGTTGGGTTGGGTTGGGTTGGGTCGGGTTGAGTTGGGTCGGGATGGGTTGGGTTGGGTTGGGTTGGGTTGGGTCGGGTTGGGTCGGATCGGGTCAGGTCGGGATGGGTTGGGTTGGGTTGGGTTGGGTTGGGTCGGGATGGGTTGGGATGAGTTGGGTTGGGTTGGGTTGGGTTGGGTTGGGTTGGGTTGGGTTGGGTTGGGTCGGGTCGGGTTGGGTTGGGTCGGGTGGGTTGGATCGGGTCAGGATGGATGGGTTGGGTTGGGTCAGGTCGGGATGGGTTGGGATGGGTCGGGTTGGGTTGGGTCGGGTCAGGTCGGGTCAGGTCGGGTTGGGTTGGGTTGGGTTGCGTTGGGTTGGGAGGTTGACGGGATGGGTGGGGCTGACGGGGGGGGCAGTGGGCGGGGCGGCGGTGGCACCGCGGGTGTCCCCAGCCCCCAGGTGAGGCCGCGTGTCCCCGCAGTGTCTCCAAGCAGCAGGCCATCATGCCCGGCAGTCTACGGCCTGGAGGACGGGTCCTGCAGCTACAAGGACTTCAGCGGCTCCCGCAACAACCGCTTCTCCACCCCCGAGCAGGCGGCCAAGAACCGCATCCAGCACCCCAGCAACGTCCTCCACTTCTTCAACGCCCCCTGGAGGTGACAGAGGAAAACTTCTACGAGGTACAGGGGCACCTCAGCCCCCCCAGACCTTCCTCCTGCAGCCTCAGCAGCCTCAGCCTCTTCCTCTTCCTCTTCTCTTCTCTTCTCTTCTCTCTTCTCTTTCTCTTTTTTCTCTTTTCTTCCTTTTTCTCTTTTCTCTTTCTTTTCTCTTTTCTCCCTTCTCCTTCTTTTCTCTTTTTCTCTTTTTTCTTTTTCTTTTTCTCTTCTCTTTTCTCTTTTTTCTCTTCTCTTTTCTCTTTTCTCTTTTTTCTCTTCTCTTTCTTTTTTCTCTTTTTTTCTCTTTTCCTCTTTTTTCTCTTCTCTTTTCTCTTTTTTCTCTTCTCTTCTTTCTCTTTTCTCTTTTTTCTCTTCTCTTTTCTCTTTTTTCTCTTTCTCTTTTTCTCTTTTCTCTTTTTTCTCTTCTCTTTTCTCTTTTTTCTTTTTCTCTTTTCTCTTTTTTCTCTTCTCTTTTCTCTTTTCTCTTTTGTGTTTTCTCTTTTCTCTTTTTCTCTTCTCCTCTTTTCTCTCTTTTCTCTCTTTTCTCTCTTCACTTCTCTTCTCTTCTCTTCTCTTCTCTTCTCTTCTCTTCTCTTCTTTTCTCTTCTCTTCTCTTCTCTTCTCTTCTCTTCTCTTCTCTTCTCTTCTCTTCTTCTCTTCTCCTCTCCTCTCCTTTCCTTTTTCTCCTTTTCCTGTTTCTCCTCTCCTCTTTTCCTTCCCTTCCCTTCCCTTCCCTTCCCTTCCATTCCCTTCCCGTCCTTCCCTTCCCTTCCCTTCCCTTCCCTTCCCTTCCCTTCCCTTCCTTCCCTTCCCTTCCCTTCCCTTCCCTTCCCTTCCCTTCCCTTCCCTTCCCTTCCCTTCCCTTCCCTCTCCTCCATTTCCTTGTTGTTTCCTCCTCATCCCTTCCTTTTCTTTCCTCCCTTCTTCTTTCCTCCTTCTCTTCCTTTTTCTTCCTTCTCCTTTCCTTTCCTCCTCTTCCTTTTCCCCTTTTTTTTCCTTTTCCCCCTCTTCATTTTCCTCTTCCTCTTCCTTTTATTCCTCTTCCTCCTCCCCCTTTCCTTCCTCCCTCCTCCTCCATTTTCCCCACTCTTTTTCCTCCTCCTTTCTTTTATTCCTCCCCCCTTCCTCCTCCTTTTCCTCCTTCCTTTCATTCCTCCTCCTCTTCCTCCTCCCTTTTTCCTTTCCCCCCTCCTCCTCCATTTTCCCCACTCTTTTTCTCCTCCTTCCTCTTCTCTTCCTTTTCCTACTCCTCCTTCCTTTTACTTCTCTCCCCTTCCTCCTCTTTTTCCTCCCCCTTTCCTTCTCCTCCTCCTCCTTTTATTCCTCCCCCCTTCCTCTTCCTTTTCCTCCTTCCTTTTATTCCTCCTCCTCTTCCTCCTCCCCCTTTCCTTTCCCCCCTCCTTTTATTCCTTCCCCTTCCTTTTCCTTTTCTCCTCCTTTTATTCTTCCTCCTCCCTTTTCCCTTCCCCCTCCCACTTCCTCCTCTCCTCTTCCTTTTCCTCCTTCCTTTTATTCCTCCTCCTCTTCCTCCTCCCCTTTCCTTTTCCTCCTCCTTTTATTCCTTCCCCTTCTTTTCCTTTTCCTCCTTCTTCCTCCTCCCTTTTCCCTTCCCCCTCCCACTTCCTCTTCCTCTTCCTCTTCTTTTCCTCCTTCCTTTTATTCCTCCTCCTCTTCCTCCTCCCCCTTTCCTTTCCCCCCCTCCCACTTCCTCTTCCTCTTCCTCTTTGCTCTTCCTCTTCCTTTTCCTCCTTCCTTTTATTCCTCCTCCTCTTCCTCCTCCCCCTTTCCTTTCCCCCTCCTTTTATTCCTTCCCCTTCCTTTTCCTTTCCCTCCTCCTTCTTCCTCCTCCCTTTTCCCTTCCCCCTCCCACTTCCTCCTCTTCTTCTTCCTCTTCCTCTTCCTCTTCCTCTTCCTCTTCCTCTTCCTCTTCCTTTTCCTCCTTCCTTTTATTCCTCCTCCTCTTCCTCCTCCCCCTTTCCTTTCCCCCCTCCTTTTATTCCTTCCCCTTCCTTTTCCTTTCCCTCCTCCTTCTTCCTCCTCCCTTTTCCCTTCCCCCCTCCCACTTCCTCTTCCTCTTCCTCTTCCTCTTCCTCTTCCTCTTCCTCTTCCTCTTCCTCTTCCTCTTCCTCCCTCACCCCTCTCTCTTTTTCCCCCCCCAGATCTGTGATGAGTTGGGGGTCAAACGTCCTTCCTCAGTCAAAGTCTTCTCGGGAAAGAGTAAGTGGGGACCCCAAGCCCTGGGGGCTCCCCTGATCCCACAGGGGGGGTTTTGGGGGGTCGAACCCCAAACTGAGGAGGGGGCTTTTCCCTTTTTCCCCCCCCCCCCCCCCCCAGGCGAGCGAAGCTCCTCGGGGCTCCTGGAATGGGATTCCAAGAGCGACGCCTTGGAGACCCTCGGCTTCCTCAACCATTACCAGATGAAAAATCCCAGTAAGTCCCATCCTGGGGTTACTGGGGGGGTGGGGTAGGGGGGGACAGACCCCCCCAAAACCCTTTTTCACCCCTTTTTTTTTTTTTCCCCCACAGATGGGCCCTACCCCTACACGCTCAAGCTTTGCTTCTCCACCGCCCAGCACGCCTCCTAACCCCAAAAACCCCCAAAAACCCCAAAAACCCCCAAAAACCCCCAAAAACCCCCAAAAACCCCCCAAAAAACCCCAAAACCCCCCCAAAAAACCCCCCTGACCACCCCCCAGCTTCTTTTCTTGGTTTTTTTTCCCCAAATCCTCTTTTCTTAAACGCTGACCTCACCATTTCCCTTCCCCACCCTCCCCCCTCTCTTCATTTTAAGGAGAAAAAATTGTAAATGTGCTACGACCCCTCCCCCCCCCCCCCCCTCCCCCCCCCTTCCGGGACCCTTTCAATAACTCGGTTTGGAAAACCAAAAATCCCGGAATCCGACTTTTTTTTGGGAGAAATTTGGGCAAAAAAAACCCAGGAAACGGAGGCATCGCCACCTTTTAGGGGGCGATTCCGCCATTTTGGGGCCGTTTCTGCGTCATTTCCGCCCTTTTTGGGGCCTTTTCGGTTTTTTTGGGGAACTCCGCCCCCTTTTTTTTTTTTTTTTTTTTTTTTTTTGCCGGAAGTTCCGCCCCGAGGTTTCACTTCGCTTCGGGGGCGGAGCCGGAAGTTGAGGCGATGGCGGCCGCGCTGCGGGGCTGCGAGCAGCTCGTGAGTGGGTGACCCCGGCCCCTCCCCCCAGTCCCTCCCAGTAACCCCCAGTAACCCCCAGTAACCCCCCCAGTGCCTCCCAGTAACCCCCCCACTCTTCCCAGTAAGTCCCAGTTCCTCCCAGTACCCCCCCCAGTCGTTCCCTGTACCTCCCAGTAACCCCCCCACTCTTCCCAGTAACCCCCAGTGCCTCCCAGTAACCCCCCCACTCTTCCCAGTAAGTCCCAGTTCCTCCCAGTACTCCCCCAGTCCTTCCCTGTACCTCCCAGTAACCCCCCCACTCTTCCCAGTGAATCCCAGTAACCCCCCCAGTGCCTCCCAGTAACCCCCCCACTCTTCCCAGTAAGTCCCTGTTCCTCCCAGTACCCCCCCCAACCCTTCCCAGTGAATCCCAGTGCCCCCCAGTCCCTTCCCAGTGCCTCCCAGTAACCCCCCAGTGCCTCCAGTAACCCCCCACTTTTCCCAGTAGCCCCCCAACCCTTCCCAGTGGGTCCCAGTGAATCCCAGTGCCCCCAGTGCTTCCAGTAGCCTCCCTACTCTTTCCAGTGAGTCCCAGTGCCTCCCAGTACCCCTCCCACTCTTCCCAGTACATCCCCCACTCTTACCAGTGCCTCCCAGTCCCTTCCCAGTACCATCCCAGTACCCCCCCACACTCTTCCTAGTGAGTCCAGTGCCTCCCAGTCCCTTCCCAGTGCCTCCCAGTGCCTTCCAGTACCCCTCCCACTCTTCCCAGTGGTCCCAATGCCTCCCAGTCCCCTCCCAGTGCCTTCAGTCCCCTCCCAGTGCCTCCCAGTAAACCCCCAGTGCCTCCCAGTCCCCTCCCAGTGCCTCCCAGTAACCCCCCAGTGCCTCCCAGTACCCCTCCCACTCTTCCCAGTGGTCCCAGTGCCTCCCAGTCCCCTCCCAGTGCCTCCCAGTAACCCCCCAGTGCCTCCCAGTACCCCCCCACACTCTTCCTAGTGAGTCCAGTGCCTCCCAGTCCCTTCCCAGTGCCTCCCAGTACCTCCCAGTACCCCCTCCCACTCTTCCCAGTCCCCTCCCAGTACCTCCAGTACCCCTCCACTCTTCCCAGTGGTCCCAGTGCCTCCAGTCCCCTCCCAGTGCCTCCAGTAACCCCCCAGTGCCTCCCAGTGCCTCCCAGTACCCCTCCCTCTCCTCCCAATCCCCTCCCACTGCCTCCCAGTCCCCTCCCAGTGCCTCCCAGTAACCCCCCAGTGCCTCCCAGTACCCCCCCACACTCTTCCTAGTGAGTCCAGTGCCTCCCAGTCCCTTCCCAGTGCCTCCCAGTACCTCCCAGTACTCCTCCCACTCTTCCCAGTGCCTCCCAGTCCCCTCCCAGTCCCCTCCCAGTGCTCCCAGTCAGGGATGGTGACGGTGACCCCTCTTTCCCGGGTGTCCCCAGCGCTTCCGGTGCCTTCCGCCTGTTGGGGACCGCGGTGACGTCATCGATGACGTCATCGGGGGAGGCCCCGCCCTCCCCCCTGTCCCGCACCTTCGAGACCCTGCGGGTGACACGGGGGGGGGGACAGGGACAGGGACAGGGCCAGGGGGGGAGGGGACACGGGGGACACGTCCTGCACGTCCAGCTCCACCGACCCGAGAAGAGAAACGCCCTGAGTGGCACCATGTGGGGGTGGGGCAGGGACAAGGGGGGACAATGGGGACAATGGGGACAATGGGGACAATGGGGACAGTGGGGACAATGGGGACAATGGGACAGGGGGACAATGGGATAATAGGGGGGGTGGGGACAAGGGGACAATGGGGACAGTGGGGACAATGGGGGGGGTGGGGACAAGGGGGACAATGGGGACAATGGGGGGGTTGGGGACAGTGGGGACAATGGGACAATGGGGACAATGGGGGGTTGGGGACAATGGGGGGACAGTGGGGACAATGGGGACAATGGGGGGACAATAGGGATAATGGGACAATGGGGACAATGGGGGGGTTGGGGACAATGGGACAGTGGCACCATGTGGGGGTGGGGCAGGGGACAAGGGGGGGACAATGGGGACAATGGGGGGACAAAGGGACAATGGGGGGACAATGGGATAACTGGGGACAATGGGGGCATTGGGGGGTTGGGGACAAGGGGACAATGGGGATAATGGGGGGGGTGGGGACAATGGGACAGTGGGGGGACAATGGGGACACAAGGGGACAATGGGGGGACAATGGGACAATGGGGATAATGGGGACAGTGGGGACAATGGGGGGGTTGGGGACAATGGGACAGTGGCACCATGTGGGGGTGGGGCAGGGGGACAATGGGGGGGACAATGGGGGGGGTGGGGACAATGGGGACAGTGGGACAGTGGGGACAATGGGGACAGTGGGGGGACAATGGGACAATGGGGGGACAATGGGGACAGTGGGGGGGTTGGGGACAATGGGGACAGTGGGACAGTGGGACAATGGGGACA
>NW_027285970.1:0-26941 GCF_036169615.1 Heliangelus exortis | reverse complement strand
TTAATTTTGGGGCATTTTTTTTTCAATTTTTGGGGTAATTTTGGGGGTAATTTTGGGCCTTTTTTGGAGTAATTTTGGGGCATTTTTGAGGTAATTTTTGGGCATTTTTTGGGGTAATTTTGGGTCTTTTTTGGGGTAATTTGGGGGCTTTTTTTGTAATTTAGGGGTAATTTTTGGTCATTTTTTTTGGTAATTTTGGAGCATTTTTTTTTCCAATTTTTGGGGTAATTTTTTTGTAATTTTTTTGGGGTAATTTTTGGGGTAATTTTGGGCCTTTTTTGGAGAAATTGTGGGTAATTTTGGGGTAATTTTTTTGACATTTTTTGGGGTAATTTTTGGGCATTTTTGGGGTAATTTTTGAGGTAATTTTGGGGTTTTTTTTGGAGTAATTTTGCGTAATTTTTGGTCATTTTTTGGGTAATTTTGGGGCATTTTTTTTCAATTTTGGGGTAATTTTGGGTAATTTTTGGGGCATTTTTTGGGTAATTTTGGGGCTTTTTTAAGGTAATTAGGAGGCTTTTTTTTTGTCATTTTGGGGGTAGTTTTGGGTCTTTTTTGAAGTAATTTTGGGGCTTTTTTGTAACTTTGGGCATTTTTTGGGTAATTTTTGAGGTAATTTTGGGGTTTTTTTTTTGGAGTCATTTTTGGTCATTTTTTTGGGTAATTTTGGGGCATTTGTGAGGTCATTTTTGGGGTAATTTTGGGGCATTTTTTTTTCAATTTTTGGGGTAATTTTGGGGGTAATTTTTTTGGCATTTTTTGGGTAATTTTTGGGGGTAATTTTGGGGCTTTTTTTTGGTAATTTTGGGGCATTTTTGGGGGGGATTTTTTTGGTTGATTTTGGGGCTTTTTTTTTGTCATTTCTGGGGTCATTTTGGGCGAATTTGGGGCCATTTCGGGTCCATTTTCCACCATTTTGGGTCCATTTCCCGCCATTTTGGGGCCCCGCGAGGTCACGTGACCCCCACTTCCTGTTTCCCCCTCACAGAGCAGCGGAGCGAGAAGGAAGAGGAAGTCGGGGGCGGGGGCCGGCGCCTCATTGGCCAAGAAGGAGGAAGTGGGCGGGGCCAAGGCCGAGGGCGGGGCCGAAGATTCCGGGGAGGAAGGAGACCTCGACGAGGAGGAGGCCGAGGAGAGGGGGGACGAGCAGGTGGGGGAGGGGGGTTTGGGGCCTTTTGGGGCTTTTTGGGGCTTTTTGGGGAGTTTGGGGGATTTTGGAAAAATTTTGGGAAAATTTGGGGTCATTTGGGGGGGATTTTGGGGCATTTTTTAAAAAATTTTTTGTAATTTCGGGGTAATTTTTTTGGCATTTGTTGGGTGATTTTTGAGGTAATTTTGGGTTATTTTGGGGAATTTTTGGTCATTTTTTGGGTAATTTTGGGGTATTTGTGAGGTCATTTTTTTTTGTAATTTTGGGGTAATTTGGGGGGCATTTTTGGTAATTTTTGGGGGGTTCTTGGGGTTTTTTTGAGTAATTTTGGGGCATTTTTGGTCATTTTTTTGGGTAATTTTGGGGCATTTGTGAGGTAATTTTTTTTTTTTGTAATTTTGGGGTTATTTTGGGCATTTTTGGAGTAATCTTGGGGGTTTTTTGGAGTAATTTTGGTAATTTTTGGGCATTTTTTGGGTAATTTTGGGGCATTTTTTTTTATTTTTGGGGTAATTTTTTTGGTATTTTTTGGATAATTTTTTGGGTAATTTTGGGCCTTTTTTGGAGTAATTTTCGAGAATTTTTGGGGTAATTTTTGGGGTTTTTTTGTAATATAGGGGTAATTTTGGAGCTTTTTTTTTTGATAATTTTGGGGCTTTTTTGGGGTAATATTTGGTCATTTTTTTGGTAATTTTGAGGGCATTTTTGGGGTAATTTTGGGGCATTTTTTTGGTAATTTTGCCCTAATATTGGGTCTTTTTTGGGGTACTTTTAGGGCTTTTTTTGGGGCTTTTTTTGGAGTAATTTTGGGACATTTAGGGGGTAATTTTGGGGCTTTTTTGGGGTAATTTGGGGCATTTTTGAGGTAATTTGGGGGCTTTTTTGGATAATTTTGGTAATTTTTGGTCATTTTTTGGCAATTTTGGGGTCATTTTGGGGAGATCTGGGGCATTCTGGGGGATTTTGGGGATTTGGGGTCATTTTGAGGGATTTGGGGTCATTTTGGGGGGAGTTTGGGAGGAATTTGGGGTCATTTTGGGAAAGTTGAGGATTTGGGGTCATTTTGGGGAAGTTTGGGACAGTTTGGGGGAGTTTGGGGAATTTGGGGCATTTTGGGAACATTTGGGGGGGATTTGAGGTCATTTTGGGGAGATTTGGGAAAGTTTGGGGGAGTTTGGGGATTTGGGGTCATTTTGGGGGATTTTGGGGCATTTGGGGAATTTTGGGAAAGTTTGGGGTCATTTAGGGGGGAGTTGGGGTCATTTTGGGGGATTTTGGGGCATTTTGGGGGAACTTGGGGTCATTTTGGGGGATTTTGGGAACATTTGGGGGGGATTTTCGGTCATTTTGGGGAGATTTGGGGCATTTTGGGGGATTTTGGGGATTTGGGGTCATTTTGGGGGAGTTTGGGGGGAGTTTGGGGAATTTGGGGCATTTTGGGAACATTTGGGGGGGATTTGGGGTCATTTTGGGGAGATTTGGGAAAGTTTGGGGAATTTTTGGGAATTTGGGAGAGTTTGGGGCATTTTGTAAAAGTTTGGGTTGGATTTGGGGTCATTTTGAGGGGATTTTGGGGAGATTTGGGGGCATTTTGAGGGATTTGGGGTCATTCTGGGGGATTTGGGGCATTTTGGGGAAGTTTGGGTTGGATTTGAGGTCATTTTGAGGTGATTTGGGGGGATTTGGGGCATTTGGAGGGATTTGGGGTCATTCTGGGGGAGTTTGGGAGGAATTTGGGGTCATTTTGGGAAAGTTTGGGGCATTTTAGGGAAGTGGGGGGATTTGGGGTCATTTTGGGGGAGATTTGGGGCAGTTTGGGGAATTTGGGGCATTTTGGGAACATTTGGGGGGGATTTTGGGTCATTTTGGGGAGATTTGGGGCATTCTGGGGGATTTGGGGGATTTGGGGTCATTTTGGGGGAGTTTGGGAAAGTTTGGGTTGGATTTGGGGTCATTTTGAGGGGATTTTGGGGGATTTGGGGCATTTTGAGGGATTTGGGGTCATTCTGGGGGAGTTTTGGGGTCATTTTGGGGGATTTTGGGAAAGTTTGAGGTGGACTTGGGGTCATTTTGAGGAGATTTTGGGGGATTTGGGGCATTTTGGGGGAGTTTGGGAGGAATTTGGGGTCATTTTGGGGGAGTTTGGGGCATTTTGGGGGGATTTTGGGGGAAATTGGGGTCATTTGGGGGGATTTTGGGTCATTTTGGGGGGATTTGGGGGCATTTTGGGAACATTTGGGGGGAATTTTGGGTCAATTTGGGGAGATTTGGGGCATTTTGGGGGATTTGGGGTAATTTTGGGGCCGTTTTTGGGGTTGTGGGGTGGGATCTATGGGGCTTTTTGGGGCATTTTTGGGGTCATTTTGGGGCATTTTTTACGGTAATTTTGGGGTAATTTTGGGGAATTTTTGGGGTAATTTTGGGGCTTTTTTTGGTAATTTTTGGGGTAATTTTGGGGGTTTTTTTGGAGTAATTTTGGGGTAATCTTGGGGTAATTTTTTTGGCATTTTTCGGGGTAATTTTTGGGGTAATTTTGGGCCTTTTTTAGGGTAATTTTCAGGAATTTTTGGGGTAATTTTGGGGGTTTTTTGGAGTAATTTTTGGTCGGTTTTTGGATAATTTTGGGGCAGTTTTGGGGTAATTTTGGGGCTTTTCCTGGTCATTTTTGGGGCATTTTTTGGGTGACTTCGGGGTAATTTGCGGGCAGTTTTGGGGTAATTTTTGGGGTAATTTTGGGGCATTTTTGGGGTCAATTTTGGGGTAATTTTGGGCTAATTTTGGGTCATTTTTTGACATAAATTTGGGTCATTTTGGGGTTAATTTTGGGTCAATTTTGGGCTAATTTTGGGTCATTCTTGGGGCATTTTGGGGCATTTTTGGGGTCAATTTTGGGGTAATTTTGGGCTCATTTTGGATCATTTTTTGGATAATTTTGGGGTTAATTTTGGGCTAATTTTGGGTCATTTTTTGGGGCATTTTTGGGGTTAATTTTGGGTCAATTTTGGGCTAATTTTGGGTCATTCTTGGGTCATTTTTTGGGTCATTTCGGGGCATTTTTGGGGTTAATTTTGGGTCAATTTTGGGGTAATTTTGGGTCATTTTTTGGGTCATTTTGGGGCATTTTTGGGGTTAATTTTGGGTCAATTTTGGGCTAATTTTGGGGTCATTTTTTAGGTCATTTTTTGGGTCATTTTGGGGCATTTTTGGGGTTAATTTTGGGTCATTTTTTGGGTCATTTTGGGGTTAATTTTGGGGTAATTCTGGGCTAATTTTGGGTCATTCTTGGGTCATTTTTTGGGTCATTTCGGGCCATTTTTGGGGTTAATTTTGGGTCAATTTTGGGGTAATTTTGGGTCATTTTTTAGGTCATTTTTTGGGTCATTTTGGGGTATTTTTGGGGTTAATTTTGGGTCATTTTTTGGGTCATTTTGGGGTTAATTTTGGGTCAATTTTGGGTCATTTTGGGTCATTTTTTGGGTCATTTCGGGGCATTTTTGGGGTTCATTTTGGGGCATTTTTGGGGTCAATTTTGGGTCATTTTTTGGGTCGTTTTGGGGTTAATTTTGGGTCAATTTTGGGCTAATTTTGGGTCATTCTTGGGTCATTTTTTGGGTCATTTTGGGGCATTTTTGGGGTCAATTTTGGGTCATTTTTTGGGTCATTTTGAGTCATTTTTTGGGGCATTTTGGGGTTAATTTTGGGTCAATTTTGGGGTCATTTTGGGTCATTTTTTGGGTCATTTTGGGCCATTTTGGGGCATTTTTGGGGTTAATTTTGGGTCAATTTTGGGTCATTTTGGGCTAATTTTGGGTCATTTTTTTGGTCATTTTGGGGTTAATTTTGGGGTAATTTTGGGGCATTTTGGGGCATTTTTGGGGTCAATTTTGGGCTAATTTTGGGTCATTCTTGGGTCATTTTTTTGGTCATTTTGGGGCATTTTTGGGGTTAATTTTGGGCTAATTTTGGGTCATTTTTTGGGTCATTTTGGGGTTAATTTTGGGGTAATTCTGGGCTAATTTTGGGTCATTCTTGGGTCATTTTTTGGGTCATTTCAGGCCATTTTTGGGGTTAATTTTGGGCCATTTTGGGTCATTTTTGGGCCATTTCTGGGCCGTTTTGTGCCGTTTTTTTGGGGTTTTTGGGGTCAGGACTGGAATCTGTGGCTCCAGCCCCCAAAATTCCTTTTTTTTTTGCAGCTGGAATCCCTGAAAGGGGACGAGAAGGAGGCTGAGGAGGGGGAGGACGACAGGGACAGCGCCAACGGGGAGGACGACTCCTAAAACCCCCGGATTCACCCCAAAAAAACCTGCCCCGAAGCCCCTCCCCCACCCTAAGCCCCTCCCCCCCTTCCCCCCTCCCCCACGTGATTGTGACGTCAGAGCCCCTCCCCCTCCCTCCCGGCCAATCCCCTCCTTCTGTTTTGATACCTGGAAAAAAAAACAAAAAAAAAAAAAAACGACAAAAAAAACCAAAAATAAAGGAAAAAAAAAGGCTTTGTAACGGGGTCTGACCCCAAATCACCCCAAATCACCCCAAAATGGCCCCAAGTGACCCCAAAAGACCCAAAAATGAACCTTGGGACCCCAAATCACCCCAAAATGGCCCCAAAATGGCCCCAAGTGACCCTGAAGTGACCCCTGGGACCCCAAAATGACCCCAAAATGTCCCAAAATGACCCCAAAATGATCCCCAGGACCCAGAAGTGACCCTGAAATGACCCCAAGTGACCCCAAAAGACCCAAAAATGACCCCAAAATGGCCCCAAGTGACCCCAAAAGGACCCCTGAGACCCCCAAATGACCCCAAAATGTCCCAAAATGATCCCAAGTGACCCCAAAATGAACCTTGGGACCCCAAAATAACCCAAAATGACCCCAAAATGGCCCCAAGTGACCCTGAAGTGACCCCTGGGACCCCAAAATGACCCCTGGGACCCCCAAGTGACCCCAAAATGGCCCAAAATGACCCCAAAATGATCCTAAGTGACCCCAAAATGACCCCAAAGTGACCCCAAAATGTCCCAAAATGACCCCAAAATGATCCCAAAAGACCCAAAAATGAACCTTGGGACCCCAAAATTATCCCAAGTGACCCCAAAATGACCCCATGGGACCCCCAAGTGACTTTTGGGACCCCAAAATTACCTCAAATGACCCCAAAATGACCCCAAGTGACCAAAAATTACTCCAAAATGGCCCCCTGGGACCCCAAATGCCCCCAAAATGCCCCAAAATGGCCCCAAATGCCCCCAAAATGACCCCAAATGACCCCAAATGACCCCAAAATGACCCCAAGTGACCCCAAAATGGCCCCTGGGACCCCAAAAGAGCCAAAATGGCCCCAAAATGCCCCAAAATGGCCCCCTGGGACCCCCAAGCCCCCCCCCCCCCTTTCCCACAATCCCCTGCGGCTGTGACGTCACCAAAGGGGGGTGGAGCATCCCCCGCAAGCCCCGCCCCTTCCCCCACATCCGGGCCCCACCCCTCTATCTGGGCCCCGCCCCCCTCCCCCATGTGGGCCCCGCCCCCCGCCGCCATCTTGGAGGAATACGAAGCCATCATGGCCGCCCTGGGAGGTCCCGCCGACCCGGAAGTGGAGCCGGAAGTGCAACCGGAAGCGGAAGTGGAACCGGAAGCGCTGCGCCAGGTGTGGGGCGGAGCCCCCCCACCCCACCCCCACCCCAAATTTTTGGGCCCCCAACTGACCCCTCCCCCCCGCCCCTCCCCCAGCCGGAAGTCGTCATCACCCCCCACTTCCTGGGCGCCATCTTAAGCCCCGCCCCCCAGGACGCGGCGGCCATCTTGGAAGAGGAAGAAGAACCCAACATGGCCGCCGAGGGGGGGCCTGACCCGCCCAAGATGGCGGCCGCAGGGGGGTCAGGTGACCCTCCCAAGATGGCCGCCGAGGGGTCATGTGACCCATCCAAGATGGCGGCTGAGACACCCGGAACCTCCTGCCCCACAGATCCATAGAGACCAGTTCAGACCAGTTCAGACCAGTTCAGACCAGTTCAGACCAGTTCCCCCCCAGTCCCTCCCAGTTCCCTCCCAGTCCTTCCCAGTTGACTCTAAATCCCTCCCAGTCCCTCCCAGTTGCTCCCAGTTCCTTCCCAGTTGCCTCTAAGTCACTCCCAGTCCCCTCCCAGTCACTCCCAGTCCATCCCAGTTCCTCCCAGTTGACTTTAAGTCCCTCCCAGTTCCTCCCAGTTCATCCCAAAACACTCCTAATTGCCTCCCAGTCCCCTCCCAGTTGCTCCCAGTTGCCTCCCAGTCACTCCCAGTCCCTCCCAATCCCCTCCCAGTTCTTCCCAGTCCACCCCAAATCACTCCCAGTAGCCTCCCAGTCCTTCCCAGTTCTTTCCCAGTCCCTCCCAGTCCCTCCCAAACCCCTCCCCGTCCCTCCCAGTTTGCTCCCAGTCCATCCCAGTTCCTCCCAGTTGACCCCAAAGCCCTCCCAGTTTCTTCCAGTCCCTCCCAGTTCCCTCCCAGTCCCTCCCAGTCCCTTTCAGTCCCTCCCAGTTCCCTCCCAGTCCATCCCAGTCCCCCTCAATCCCCTCCCAGTTCCTCCCAGTTCCTCCCAGTTCCCTCCCAGTCTCTTCCAGTCCCCCCAATCCCCTCCCAGTTCACACCAAATCACTCCCAGTAGCCTCCCAGTTGCTCCCAGTCCCTCCCAGTTGACTCTAAATCCCTCCCCGTCCCTCCCAGTCCCCTTCCAGTTCCTCCCAGTTGCCTCCCAATCCCTCCCAGTTTCTTCCAGTCCCTCCCAGTCCCCTCCCAGTTGATCCCAGTTCCTTCCCAGTTGACTCTTACTCACTCCCAGTCCATCCCAGTCCCCCCCAATCCCCTCCCAGTTCCTCCCAGTTCCCTCCCAGTCCTTCCCAGTTGACTCTAAGTCACTCCCAGTCTATCCCAGTTCCTCCCAGTTGACCCCAAAGCCCTCTTAGTTCCCTCCCAGTTCCTCCCAGTTCCCTCCCAGTCCCTCCCAGTCCCCTCCCAGTTGCTCCCAGTCCCTCCCAGTCCCTCCCAGTTTCTTCCAGTCCCTCCCAGTCCCCTCCCAGTTGCTCCCAGTTCCTTCCCAGTTGACTCTAAGCCACTCCCAGTCCCTCCCAGCTCCTCCCAGTTCCCCCCCAATGTCTCCCAGTTCCTCCCAGTTCCCCCCCAATCCCTCCCAGTTCCTCCCAGTTCCCTCCCAGTCCCCTCCCTGTCCCTCCCAGTTCCTCCCAGTTCCCTCCCAGTTCCTTCCCAGTTGCCTCTAAGTCTCTCCCAGTCCATCCCAGTTGCTCCCAGTTCCCCCCAATCCCCTCCCAGTTCCCTCTGGGGCTTCAGTAGCCCCCCCCGGGGCTCGGTAGCCCCCTCCCCCTTTCAGTAGCCACCTCAGGCCTTTAGTAGCCACCCCAGGGTTTCAGTAGCCACCCAGGACCTCAGTAGCCCCCTCCCCCTTTCAGTAGCCACCCCACCATTTCAGTAGCCCCTGGGCCTTCAGTAGCCACCCCAGGCCTTTAGTAGCCACCCAGGACCTCAGTAGCCACCTCCCCCTTTCAGTAGCCACCCCAAGACTTCAGTAGCCACCCCACCATTTCAGTAGCCCCTGGGGGTTCAGTAGCCACCCCACAACCTCAGTAGCCACACAGGGTCTCAGTAGCCACCATCAAACTTTAGTAGCCCCTGGGTCTTCAGTAGCCACCCCAGGACCTCAGTAGCCACCCCAGGGCTTCAGTAGCCACCTCAGACCTTTAGTAGCCACACAGGGTCTCAGTAGCCACCTCCCCCCTTTCAGTAGCCACCCCAGGACTTAAGTAGCCCCTGGGCCTTCAGTAGCCACCCCAGGACCTCGGTAGCCCCCTCCCCCTTTCAGTAGCCACCCGAGGACTTCAGTAGCCCCTGGGGGTTCAGTAGCCACCCCAGGGCTTCAGTAGCCACCCCACCATTTCAGTAGCCCCTGGGGCTTCAGTAGCCACCCCAGGCCTTTAGTAGCCACCCAGGACCTCAGTAGCCACCCCACCATTTCAGTAGCCCCTGGGGGTTCAGTAGCCACCCCAGGACCTCAGTAGCCACCCCAGGGCTTCAGTAGCCACCCCAGGCCTTTAGTAGCCACACAGGGTCTCAGTAGCCCCCTCCCCCTTTCAGTAGCCACCCGAGGACTTCAGTAGCCCCTGGGGGTTCAGTAGCCACCTCAGGCCTTCAGTAGCCACCCCGGGGCTCAGTAGCCCCTCCCCCCCTTTCAGTAGCCACCTGGCTCTGCGGGGAAGCCCCGGCCCGACCCAACTCGGTTTCGTTTGGCCCCAAAAATAAAAATTCGGGGAAGTCCCAAAAAAAAAAAAAAAAAAAAAAAAAAAAAAGGGGGGGGGAGGGGCCGGGGGGATTTTTTTTGGTTTTTTTTGGGGGGGGAAAAAGGAAGATTTGGGGCACTTGGGGGGCAGAAGGCGCCGGGAGGAGGTGAGGGGGGGGAGGGGATCTATGGGGCAGGAGCTATGGGGCAGGGATTGGGATCTATGGGGTGGGATCTGTGGGGCAGGGATGGGATCTATGGGGTGGGATCTGTGGGGCTGGGGGGTCTCTATAGGTCCGGGGGTCTCTATGGGGCTGGGGTGGGTTCTATAGGGCAGGATCTATGGGTCCAGGTGTGAAGCTATGGGGCAGGAGCTATGGGGTGGGATCTATGGGGCAGGGATTGGGATCTATGGGGCAGGGGGGGATCTGTGGGGCAGAATCTCTGGGGCAGGATCTATGGGGCAGGGTCTGAGTTTATGGGGCAGGGAGGTCCCTATAGGGCTGGGGGGGTCTCTATGGGGCAGGATCTATGGGGTGAGATTGGGATCTATGGGGCAGGAGCTGTGGGGCAGGGATGGGATCTATGGGGTGGGATTGGGATCTGTGGGGCTGGGGGGTCCCTATAGGGTGGGATCTATGGGGCTGGATCTATGGGGCAGGATTGGGGTCTATGGGGTGGGATCTATGGGGCAGGATCTGTGGGTCTGGATCTATAGGGCAGGAGCTATGGGTCCAGGTGTGGATCTATGGGGCAGGAGCTATGGGGTGGGATCTATGGGGCAGAAGGGTCCCTATGGGGCAGGGATGGGGTCTGTGGGTCCAGGGATGAATCTATGGGGCAGGGTCTGGATCTATGGGGCTGGGGGGTCCCTATGGGGCAGGGGGGGATCTGTGGGGTGGGATCTATGGGGCAGGGATTGGGATCTATGGGGTGGGTTCTATAGGGCAGGATCTATGGGTCCAGGTGTGGATCTATGGGGTAGGATCTATGGGGTGGGATCTATGGGGCAGGATCTGTGGCTCTGGATCTATGGGGCAGGAGCTATGGGTCCAGGTGTGGATCTATGGGGCAGGAGCTGTGGGGTGGGATCTATGGGGCAGGGGGGTCCCTATGGGGCAGGGTTGGGTTCTATGGGTCCAGGGATGAATCTATGGGGCAGGGTCTGGATCTATGGGGCTGGGGGGTCCCTATGGGGCAGAATCTATGGGGCAGGGGGGTCTCTATGGGGCAGGGGGGGATCTGTGGGGTGGGATCTATGGGGCAGGGATTGGGGTCTTTAGAGCAGGAGCTGTGGGGCAGGATCTATGGGGCAGGATTGGGGTCTATGGGGTGGGATCCATGGGTCAGGATCTATGGGGCAGGGATTGGGATCTGTGGGGCAGGAGGGTCCCTATAGGTCCAGGGGTTGCTATGGGGCTGGGGGGTCCCTATGGGGCAGGAGCTGTGGGGCAGGGGAGGATCTATGGGGCAGGATCTATGGGGTGGGATCTATGGGTCCAGGGGTCTCTATGGAGCTGGGGGGGATCTGTGGGGTGGGATCTGTGGGGCTGGGGGAGTCCCTATAGGGTGGGATCTATGGGGCAGGAGCTATGGGGCTGGATCTATGGGGCAGAAGGGTCTCTATGGGGCAGGGATGGGATCTATGGGGTGGGATCTGTGGGGCAGGATCTGTGGGGCAGGGATGGGATCTGTGGGGTGGGATCTGTGGGGCTGGGGGTTCTCTATAGGTCCGGGGGTCTCTATGGGGCTGGGGTGGGTTCTATAGGGCAGGATCCATGGGTCCAGGTGTGAATCTGTGGGGCAGGATCTATGGGGTGGGATCTATGGGGCAGGGATTGGGATCTATGGGGCAGAAGGGTCCCTATAGGGTGGGATCTATGGGGCAGGGTTGGGGTCTATAGGGCTGGGGGGGAATCTATGGGGCAGGAGCTGTGGGGCAGGGATTGGGATCTGTGGGGTGGGATCTATGGGGCAGAATCTATGGGGATGGATCTATGGGGCAGAAGGGTCTCTATGGGGCAGGGAGGGGTTTTTGGGGCAGAAGGGTCCCTATAGGGTGGGATCTATAGGGCAGGAGCTATGGGGCAGGGATTGGGATCTATGGGGCAGGGGGGTCCCTATAGGGCCAGGAGTCTCTATGGGGCAGGGGGGGTTCTATGGGGCAGGGATTGGGTTCTGTAGGGTGGGATCTATGGGGCCAAATCTATGGGGCAGGGGGGGATCTGTGGGGCAGGGTTGGGGTCTATAGGGCTGGGGGGTCCCTATGGGGTGGGATCTATGGGGCAGGGGGGTCTCTACGGGGCAGGGGAGGATCTGTGGGGTGGGATCTATGGGGCAGGAGCTGTGGGTCTGGATCTATAGGGCAGGATCTATGGGTCCAGCTGTGGATCTATGGGGCAGGAGCTATAGGGTGGGATCTATGGGGCAGAAGGGTCCCTATGGGGCAGGGTTGGGGTCTGTGGGTCCAGGGATCAATCTATGGGGCAGGATGGGATCTATGGGGCTGGGGCAGGATCTATGGGGCAGAATCTATGGGGCAGGGATGGGATTTATGGGTCAGGATCTATGGGGTGGGATTGGGATCTGTGGGGCAGGAGGTTCCCTGTAGGTCCAGGGGTTGCTATGGGGCAGGATCTATGGGGCAGAATCTATGGGGTGGGATCTATGGGGCAGGAGCTGTGGGGCTGGATCTGTGGGGCTGGGGGGGTCCCTATAGAGTGGGATCTATGGGGCAGGGATGGGGTCTATAGGGCTGGGGGGGATCTATGGGGCAGGGTTGGGGGTCTATGGGTCCAGGGATGAATCTATGGGGCAGGATGGGATCTATGGGGCAGGATCTATAGGGCAGAATCTATGGGGTGGGATCTATGGGGCAGGGATGGGATTTATGGGGTGGGATCCTTAGGGCAGGATCTATGGGGCAGGGTTGGGGTCTATAGGGCAGGGGGGTCCCTATGGGGCAGGAGCTGTGGGGCAAGGATGGGATCTATGGGGCAGGAGGGTCCCTATAGGTCCAGGGGTTGCTATGGGGCAGGATCTATGGGGCAGAATCTATGGGGTGGAATCTATGGGGCAGGAGCTGTGGGGCTGGGTCTATAGGGCTGGGGGGGTCTCTATGGGGCAGGGGGGGATCTGTGGGGCAGGAGCTGTGGGGCAGGGGGAGTCCCTATAGGGTGGGATCTATGGGGCAGGATCTATGGGGCAGGGTCTGAGTTTATGGGGCTGGGGGTTCCCTGTAGGGTCTGGGGGTCTCTATGGGGCAGGGGGGGATCTGTGGGGCTGGATCTATGGGGCAGGATTGGGGTCTATGGGGTGGGATCTATGGGGCAGGATCTGTGGGTCTGGATCTATAGGGCAGGAGCTATGGGTCCAGGTGTGGATCTATGGGGCAGGAGCTATAGGGTGGGATCTATGGGGCAGAAGGGTCCCTATGGGGCAGGGTTGGGGTCTGTGGGTCCAGGGATGAATCTATGGGGCAGGATGGGATCTATGGGGTGGGTCCTATAGGGCAGGATCCATGGGCCTGGATCAGGGGGTCTGGATCTATGGGGCAGGGGGGGATCTGTGGGGCAGGATCTGTGGGGTGGGATCTATGGGGCAGGGGGGTCCCTATGGGGCTGGGGGGGATCTATGGGGCAGGAGCTATGGGGTGGGATCTATGGGGCACGGGGGTCCCTATGGGGCAGGGTTGGGTTCTATGGGTCCAGGGATGAATCTATGGGGCAGGATGGGATCTGTGGGGCTGGGGTGGGATCTATGGGGCAGAATCTATGGGGCAGGGATGGGATTTATGGGTCAGGATCTATGGGGCAGGGATTGGGATCTGTGGGGCAGGAGGGTCCCTACAGGTCCAGGGTTTGCTATGGGGCAGGATCTATGGGGTGGGATCTATGGGGCAGGAGCTGTGGGGCTGGGTCTATGGGGCTGGGGGGGTCCCTATAGGGTGGGATCTATGGGGCAGGGATGGGATTTATGGGGTGGGATCTATGGGGCAGGAGCTGTGGGGTGGGATCTGTGGGGCTGGATCTATGGGGCAGAAGGGTCCCTATAGGGTGGGATCTATGGGGCAGGGATTGGGGTCTATAGAGCAGGAGCTGTGGGGCAGGATCTATGGGGCAGGGGGGGATCTATAGGGTGGGATCTATGGGGCTGGATCTATGGGGCAGGATTGGGGTCTATGGGGTGGGATCTATGGGGCAGAATCTGTGGGTCTGGATCTATAGGGCAGGAGCTATGGGTCCAGCTGTGGATCTATGGGGCAGGAGCTATGGGGTGGGATCTATGGGGCAGAAGGGTCCCTATGGGGCAGGGTTGGGGTCTGTGGGTCCAGGGATCAATCTATGGGTCAGGATCTATGGGGCAGGGATTGGGATCTGTGGGGCAGGAGGGTCCCTATAGGTCCAGGGGTTGCTATGGGGCAGGATCTATGGGGCAGAATCTATGGGGTGGGATCTATGGGGCAGGAGCTGTGGGGCTGGGTCTATGGGGCTGGGGGGGTCCCTATAGGGTGGGATCTATGGGGCAGGGATGGGATTTATGGGGTGGGATCTATGGGGCAGGAGCTGTGGGGCAGGGGGGTCCCTATGGGGCAGGGTTGGGGTCTATGGGGCCGGGGGGGGATCTATGGGGCAGGAGCTGTGGGGCAGGGATTGGGATCTGTGGGGTGGGATCTATGGGGCAGAATCTATGGGGCTGGATCTATGGGGCAGAAGGGTCCCTGTAGGGTGGGATCCATAGGGCAGGAGCTATGGGGCAGGGGGCTCCCTACAGGTCTGGGGGTCTCTATGGGGCAGGGGGGGATCTGTGGGGTGGGATCTGTGGGGCAGAAGGATCCCCAGGGGCAGTTTTGGGGTCTGTGGGTCCAGGGATGAATCTATGGGGCAGGGATTGGGATCTGTGGGGCAGGAGGGTCCCTATAAGTCCAGGGGTTGCTATGGGGCTGGGGGGTCCCTATGGGGCAGGATCTATAGGGCAGAATCTATGGGGTGGGATCTATGGGGCAGGAGCTGTGGGGCTGGATCTATGGGGCTGGGGGGGTCCCTATAGGGTGGGATCTATGGGGCAGGGTCTGAGTTTATGGGGCAGGGGGGTCCCTATAGGGCAGGGGGGTCTCTATGGGGCAGGATCTATGGGGTGAGATTGGGATCTATGGGGCAGGGATGGGATCTGTGGGGCTGGGGAGTCCCTATAGGGCCGGGGGTCTCTATGGGGCAGGATCTATGGGTCCAGGTGTGGATCTATGGGGCAGGAGCTGTGGGGTGGGATCTATGGGGCAGAAGGGTCCCTATGGGGCAGGGTTGGGTTCTATGGGTCCAGGGATGAATCTATGGGGCAGGATGGGATCTATGGGGTGGGATCTGTGGGGCAGGAGGCTCCCTATAGGTCCAGGGGTTGCTATGGGGCTGGGGGGGATCTATGGGGTGGGATTGGGGTCTATGGGGCAGGAGCTGTGGGGCTGGATCTGTGGGGCAGGAGGAGCTGTGGAGATGGGGTGTGAATCTATGGGGCAGGATCTATAGGGCAGGATCTATAGGGCAGGATCTATGGGGCAGGGATTGGGATCTATGGGGCAGGGGGCTCCCTATGGGGCAGTTTTGGGGTCTGTGGGGCAGGGGGGGAATCTATGGGGCAGGGATTGGGTTCTGTAGGGTGGGGTCTATGGGGCCGAATCTATGGGGCAGGGGGGGATCTCTGGGGCAGGGTTGGGGTCTATAGGGCTGGGGGGGTCCCTATAGGGTGGGATCTATGGGGCAGGGGGGTCCCTATGGGGCAGGGTTGGGTTCTATGGGTCCAGGGATGAATCTATGGGGCAGGGTCTATGGGGCAGGGTCTGAGTTTATGGGGCTGGGGGTTCCCTGTAGGGCTGGGGGGTCTCTATGGGGCAGGAGGAGCTGTGGGGCAGGGGGGGATCTGTGGGGTGGGATCTATGGGGCAGGATCTATGGGTCCAGCTGTGGATCTATGGGGCAGGAGCTATGGGGTGTGATCTGTGGGGCAGAAGGGTCCCTATAGGTCCAGGGGTTGCTATGGGGCTGGGGGGTCCCTATGGGGCAGGAGCTGTGGGGCAGGGGAGGATCTATGGGGTGGGATCTATGGGGTGGGATCTATGGGTCCAGGGGTCTCTATGGAGCTGGGGGGAATCTGTGGGGTGGGATCTGTGGGGCAGGAGCTGTGGGGTGGGATCTGTGGGGCTGGGGGAGTCCCTATAGGGTGGGATCTATGGGGCAGGATCTATGGGGCTGGATCTATGGGGCAGAAGGGTCTCTATGGGGCAGGGATGGGATCTATGGGGTGGGATCTCTGGGGCAGGAGCTGTAGGGCTGAGGAGTCCCTATAGGGTGGGATCTATGGGGCAGGATCTGTGGGGCAGGGATGGGATCTATGGGGTGGGATCTATGGGGCTGGGGGGGTCTCTATAGGTCCAGGGGTCTCTATGGGGCTGGGGTGGGTTCTATAGGGCAGGATCTATGGGTCCAGGTGTGGATCTATGGGGCAGGAGCTATGGGGTGGGATCTGTGGGGCAGGGTCTGAGTTTATGGGGCAGGATCTATGGGGCAGGGGAGTCCCTACAGGTCCGGGGGTCTCTATGGGGCAGGGATGGGATCTGTGGGTCTGGATCTATGGGGCAGGATCTATGGGTCCAGCTGTGGATCTATGGGGCAGGAGCTGTGGGGCAGGGGGGTCCCTATAGGTCCGGGGGGGTCTCTATGGGGCAGGGGGGGTCCCAGGTGACCGTTTCCAAGATGGCCGCCGAGGGAGGGTCCGACCCTTCCAAGATGGCCGCCGCATTGGGGTCAGGTGACCGTTTCCAAGATGGCCGCCGCAGGGTCCCTCTGACGGGTTTTTGGGGGGCGGGGCCTTTGTGGGCGTGGCTCCTATGACGTCACTCACCGCCTCCCCCCCTCCCTCTCGCAGCCCCGGTGACGTCACCGACTCTCTACCCTCTGATTGGCTGCTGCGATCCCGGCCCCTCCCCCCCCCTCCTCTGCCTCCTCTCGGGGTTCCTCCCCCCCCCGGCGCTGATCACGTGGGACGGTGGGAACGATGACGTCATCAACTTCCCCCCGGTCCCCGCCCCCGGAGGCCTCTACAACGTCATCAGCGCGCGCCGGAAGGGGAGGGGCGAGGGGAAGTGCCACGCCCACCACCCGGCATCCGGGTACCGGGCCAGCGCTGACGTCAGAGGTGAGTGCGTGACGTCATCGGCGTTAATTAGCGCTTAATTAGGGGTTAAATAACGAGTATTGGGGTTAATTAGTGATTATTAGCGATTAATTAGCGGTTATCAGGGGTTAATTAGTGATTATTGGGGGTTAATTAGTGGTCATTAGCGATTAATTAGGGGTTATTAGCGGTTAATTAGCGGTTATTAGGGTTAATTAGGGTTATCAACGACTAATTAGGGGATATCAGGGGGTTAATTAGCGATTATTGGGGGTTAATTAGTGGTCATCAGGGATTAATCAGTGGTGTATTGGGTTATTAGGGGTTATTAGATGTTAATTAGCAGTCAAGAGGGGTTAATTATGGGTTATTAGGGGCTAATTAGGCATTTTTAGGTGTTAATTAAGGGGTTAACAGCGATTAATTTGGGGTTATTAGGGTTAAATAGCGATTAGATACAATTATTTACTTTTAATGATGTTTAATTATTTTTAATACATTAATTATTTAATTTCAAAGAGATTTTATTTTGATTTAATTTTTTAATATTAATTTAATTTTCATATTTAAAGTAATTACTCCTAATGGATCCCTCATTAATTAATTATCGTTAATGAGAATAATGATTAATTGATAACCGACGATTTATTATTTAGATCGTTCTTATTAATCAGTATTAATTAATAATAACTCTTAATAAACCATATTATTATAAGTAATAATTATTAATAACTAATGATAATTATTAATTATTAATACTATAATTATTTATAATATATTACTATTAATACTATATTTAGTTATAATTAATTATTAATACTATTAATTAATGTCATTAATGTCATTATTAATTAATTATTAATTTGTCAACATTATTAATAACGTAATAACTATTAATTATTATATTATATCATATTAATCATTAATTATATTATTATTAATCATTAATTATATTATTATTATATAATTAATATCATTAATATTAATGCGATTATCAATATGACAACAATATTATTAATATAATTATTATTAATTATTAATTAATTACTGGCTAATTAATTATTTTTTAAAGTTAATTACTAATTAACTCTTCGTTACTTAATGAATAATTATTAATCGCTATTAATTCCCGAATTAATAATTAGATCGTTCTTATTAATCGGTATTAATTAATAATAACTCTTAATAAACCATATTATTATAAGTAATAATTATTAATAACTAACGATAATTATTAATTATGCTATTAATTATTATTAATTTTTAATTAATTTTTATATAATATTATTAATTATACTATTAATAGAATATACTATTAATGTCATTAATTATATCATTAATTAATTAATAACGTGATAACTTAATTATTATATTATAATATATTAATCATTATGTTATTATTATATAATTAATATAATTAATATTATTACGATTATCAATATGAAAACAATATTATTAATATAATTATTATTAATTATTAATTAATTACTCGCTAATTAATTATTTTTAAAAATTAATTACTAATTAGCTCTTCGTTACTTAATGAATAATTATTAATCGCTATTAATTAACGAATTAATTAATCAATCACCGCCCCGCAGCCTCCCTCCCGCCCCTCCCCCCCACTTCCGTCTCCCTCTTCCGCTCCTGTGACGTCACACCGGAAGGGGCGGGGCCGGTGACGCTGCTGTGCGAGGCTCGGGGGTTCCGCCCCGGTGACGTCACCGTGCGCTGGTTGGGGGAGGAAGGGGCGGAGCCTCTGGAGGGCTCCGGAAGTGACGTCATCCCGGAAGCGGGCGGCACCTTCCGGCTCAGCGCCCGCCTCAACCTCACGGGCCGGGAGTGGGGGGAGGGGCGGAGCCTCAGGTGCCGCGTGACCCATCCCCCCACCGGAAGCGTCAACGACGTCAGCGCCGCGCGGTGCTTCGGTGAGAGGGGGAGGGGGGGGCGGGGCCAGAGGGGAGGGGGGAGGGGTCGGTGCCTCAGTTTCCCCCCTCCCGCCATTTTTGGAGCCCATTTCCCAATTCCCGCCATTTTTGGAGCCGATTTTCCTCAATTTTCCCTCAAACTTTCGGAAGTTTTGAGGAATTTCCTCGGTTTGGCCCCAAAAGTCCCGGAATTTCCACCCCAATCGCCTCAGTTTTACCCCAAATTTCCTCAATTTTACCGAAATTCCCTCAATCTCACCCAAAATCTCCTCAGTTTTACCCAAAATTCCTTCAGTTTCAACCAAATTTCCTCAGCTTCCCCCCAGATTTCCTCCATTTTGCCCCAAATTCCTGAATTTTACCCAAAATTTCCTCAACTTTACCGGAATTTCCTCATTTTCCCCCAAATTCCTGAAATTTTCACCCAAATTTCCTCAATTTTACCCCAAATTTCTGGAATTTTCCCAAAATCACCTCAATATGACCCAAAATTTCTTAAATTTCACCCAAATTTCCTCAACTTTAACAGAATTTCCTTAATTTGACCCAAATTTCCTCAGGTTCCACCATTTTACCTCAAATTCTTGAATTTTACCCAGATTTCCTCAATTTTTACCAAATTTCTGCAACTTCATCCAAAATTTCCTCATTTTTTTGCCAAATTTCTGAAATTTTCACTCAAATTTCATCAATTTCCCTCAATTTCCCCAAAATTTCTTCCATTTTACCCAGAATTTCCTCAATTTTACTGAAATTTCCTCATTTTTGCCCAAATATCTGAAATTTCCACCCAGATTTCCTCCATTTTACCTCAAATTCCTGAATTTTACCCCAGATTTCCTCAACTTTACCGAAATTTCCTCATTTTCCCCCAAAGTCCTGAAATTTTCACCCAAATTTCCTCAATTTTACCCAAAATTTCTGGAATCTTCCCAAAATTACCTCAATGTGACCCAAAATTTCTTAAATTTCACCCAAATTTCCTCAACTTTAACAGAATTTCCTTAATTTGACCCAAATTTCCTCAGGTTCCACCCAAACTTCCTCCATTTTACCCCAAATTCCTGAATTTTACCCAAATTTCCTCAATTTTTACCAAATTTCCTCAACTTTACCCAAAATTTCCTCATTTTTTTGCCAAATTTCTGAAATTTTCACTCAAATTTCATCAATTTCCCTCAATTTACCCAAAATTTCTTCCATTTTACCCAAATTTCCTCCATTTTACCCCAAATTCCTGAATTTTACCCAAAATTTCTTCAATTTTTACCAAATTTCCTCAATTTTACCCAAAATTTCCTCAATTTTACTGAAATTTCCTCATTTTCCCCCAAATTTCTGAAATTCTCACCCAAATTTCATCAATTTCCCTCAATTTACCCAGAATTTCTTCAATTTTACCCAAATTTCCTCAATTTTACCGAAATTTCCTCATTTTTGCCCAAATTTCTGAAATTTCCACCCAGATTTCCTCCATTTTACCTCAAATTCCTGAATTTTACCCCAAATTTCCTCACTTTTACCGAAATTTCCTCATTTTCCCCCAAATTCCTGAAATTTTCACCCAAATTTCCTCAATTTTACCCCAAATTTCTGGAATTTTCCCCAAATTACCTCAATGTGACCCAAAATTTCTTAAATTTCACCCAAATTTCCTCCACTTTAACAGAATTTCCTTAATTTGACCCAAATTTCCTCAGGTTCCACCATTTTACCTCAAATTCTTGAATTTTACCCAGATTTCCTCAATTTTTACCAAATTTCTGCAACTTCACCCAAAATTTCCTCATTTTTTTGCCAAATTTCTGAAATTTTCACTCAAATTTCATCAATTTCCCTCAATTTACCCAAAATTTCTTCCATTTACCCAAATTTCCTCAATTTTACCCAAAATTTCTTCAATTTTACCCAAAATTTCCTCAATTTTACCAAAATTTCCTCATTTCCCCCCCAAATTTCTGAAATTCTCACCCAAATTTCATCAATTTCCCTCAATTCTACCCCAAATTCCTGAATTTTACCCAAAATTGCCTCAATTTTTTGCCAAATTTCTGAAATTTTCACTCAAATTTCATCAATTTCCCTCAATTTACCCAAAATTTCTTCCATTTTACCCAAATTTCCTCAATTTTACCTCAAATTTCTAAATTTTACAAAATTTTCATTAATTTTACCCCAAATTCCTGAATTTTACCCAAAATTTCCTCAACTTTACCGAAATTTCCTCATTTTCCCCCAAATTCTTGAAATTTTCACCCAAATTTCCTCAATTTTACCCCAAATTTCCGTAATTTTCCCCCAAATTATCTCAATGTGACCCAAAATTTCTTAAATTTCACCCAAATTTCCTCAACTTTAACAGAATTTCCTTATTTTCACCCAAATTTCCTCAGGTTCCACCCAAACTTCCTCCATTTTACCCCAAATTCCTGAATTTTACCCAAAATTTCTTCAATTTTTACCAAATTTCCTCAACTTTACCCAAAATTTCCTCATTTTTTGCCAAATTTCTGAATTTTTCACCCAAATTTCATCAATTTCCCTCAATTTCCCCCAAAATTTCTTCCATTTTACCCAAATTTCCTCCATTTACCCCAAATTCTTGAATTTTACCCAAAATTTCCTCAATTTTAACCAAATTTCCTCATTTTACCCCAAATTCCAGAATTTACCCAAAATGTCTTCAATTTACCCAAACTTCCCCAATTCCCCCCAAATCCCTGAATTCCCCCTCAAATTCCCCCAATTTCCCCCAAAATTCCTCATTTTTACCCAAATTTCTGAAATTTCCACCCAGATTTCCTCCATTTACCCCAAATTCCTGAATTTTACCCAAAATTTCCTCAATTTTACCGAAATTTCCTCATTTTCCCCCAAATTCCTGAAATTTTCACCCAAATTTCTCAATTTGCCCCCAAACTCCTGAATTTTCCAAAATTTCAGATTTCCCCCCAAAATTCCCCCAAATTTCCCCAAATTTCCTCAGAATTTCCCCAAAATTCCCCAAAATTCCTCAAAATTCCTCAAAATCTCCTCAGTTTCCCCCAAATTCCAAAATTTCCCCCAAAATTCAATTTCCCCCAATTTCCTCAAAATTTCCCCAAAATTCCTCCAGAATTCCCCAAAATTTCCAAAATTTCCTCAATTTCCCCCAGAATTTCAAATTTCCCCCAAAATTTCCCCAAAATTCCTCCAAAATTCCTCAAAATTTCCCAAAGTCTCCTCAGTTTCCCCCAATTTCAGATTTCCCCCCAATTTCCTCAAAATTTCCCCAAAATTCCTCCAAAATTCCTCAAAATTTCCCAAAATCTCCTCAGTTTCCCCCAAATTTCAAATTTCCCCCAATTTCCTCAAAAATTCCCCAAAATTCCTCCAAAATTCCTCAAAATTCTCAAAATTTCCTCAGTTTCCCCCCAAATTCCAGAATTTCCCCCAAAATTCCAAATTTCCTCCCAATTTCCTCAAAATTTCCCCAAAATTTCCCCCAAATTTCTCCAAAATTCCTCAAAATTTCCCAAAATCTCCTCAGTTTCCCCAAATTCCAAAATTTCCCCCAAAATGTTGAATTCCCCCCAATTTCCTAAAAATTTTCCCAAAATTCCTCCAAAATTCCTCAAAATTTTCCAAAATCTCCTGTTCACCCCCAAAATTTCCCCCAAAATTCGAATTTCCCCCATATTTCCTCAGAATTTCCCCAAAATTCCTCCAAAACTCCCCAAAATTTCCAAAATTCCTCAGTTTCCCCCAAATCCAAAATTCCCCCAAAATGTCGAATTTCCCCCAAAATTTCCCAAAATTCCTCAAAATTTCCAAAATCTCCTCAGTTTCCTCAAAATTCTCCCAAAATTCAAATTTCCCCCCCAAATTTCCCAAATTCCCCAAAATTCCTCAAAATTCCTCAAAATCTCCTCAGTTTCCCCCAAATTCCAAAATTTCCCCCAAAATTCAAATTCCCCCCAATTTCCTCCAAATTTCCCTAAAATTCCTCCAAAATTCCTCAAAATTTCCCCAAATTTCCCCCAAAATTTCAAATTTCCCCCCAATTCCTCAAAAATTCCCCAAAATTTCTCCAAAATTCCTCAAAATTTCTCAAAATTTCCTCAGTTTCCCCCAAATTCCAGAATTTCCCCCCAAAATTCCAAATTTCCCCCAATTTCCTCCAAATTTCCCTAAAATTCCTCCAAAATTCCTCAAAATTTTCCAAAATCTCCTGTTTCCCCAAAATTTCCCCCAAAATTTCGAATTTCCCCCCATATTTCCTCAGAATTTCCCCAAAATTCCTCCAAAACTCCCCAAAATTTTCCAAAATTCCTCAGTTTCCCCCAAATTCCAAAATTTCCCCCAAAATGTCGAATTTCCCCCCAAAATTTTCCCAAAATTCCTCAAAATTTTCCAAAATCTCCTCAGTTTCCTCAAAATTTCCCCCAAAATTTCAAATTTCCCCCCAAATTTTCCCAAATTTCCCCAAAATTCCTCAAAATTTCCAAAATCTCCTCAGTTTCCCCCAAATTCCAGAATTCCCCCCAAAATTCCAAATTTCCCCCCAATTTCCTCAAAATTTCCCCAAAATTCCTCCAAAATTCCTCAAAAATTTCCAAAATCTCCTCAGTTTCCCCAAAATTTCCCGCAAAATGTCAAATTTCCCCCAAAATTTCCCTAAAATTCCTCCAAAATTCCTCAAAATTCCCCAAAATTTCCTCAGTTTCCCCCAAATTTCCCCCAAAATTTAAAATTTCCCCCAATTTCCTCAAAACTTCCCCAAAATTTCCCCAAAATTCCTCAAAATTTCCCAAAATCTCCTCAGTTTCCCCCAAATTCCAAAATTTCCCCCCAAAATTTCAAATTTCCCCCAATTTCCTCCAAATTCCCCAAAATTCCTCCAAAATTCCTCAAAATTTCCCAAAATTTCCCCCAAAATTTCAAATTTCCCCCAATTTCCTCAAAAATTCCCCAAAATTTCTCCAAAATTTCAGATTTCCCCCAAAATTTCCCCAAAATTCCTCCAAAATTCCTCAAAATTTCCCGAAACTTCCTCAGTTTCCCCCTGACCTTTGCCCTTTTCTCTCCCTCAGCCTCCGACCAATCAGCAGCCGGCATCTCCTTGTTCCTCCTCCCCCCCCCTCCCCCCGCCGACCTCTACGTTTCCCAGAGTCCTCGGCTCCGCTGTTTGGCCTCCAGTTTGCCCAGCGACGAGGGGCTGGAGATCCGATGGCGCCGATTGGGCGGCGGGGGTGGGCGTGGCCACCTCAAGCCCCTCCCCCTCGCCCTCACCCCGCAATTCAACGGCACCTTCACGGCCACCAGCGACCTCCCCTTGGCCACCGCCGACTGGGAGAGCGGCGACACCTTCGTCTGTGACCTAAGCCACGCCCACCTCCCCTCCCCCCTCAGCCGACGCCTCGCCCGGAAGCCAGGTGACGTCACAGACCCCGCCCCTTCGCTTCCGGGACCTTCCGGGGCCTCCTGGGAATTTCCGGAACCTTTTTAGGACTTTCTCAACCCCCAACTTCCCGACTTCTCCGACCTCCCCTTGACCTCCCCTTGACCCCGTTGACCCCACGTGACCTCTCGACCCCGCCCACGACCTTCCAGAACCTTCTGGGGCCTTCTGGGAATTTCCGGAGCCTTTTTTGGACTTTCTCAACCCCCAACTTCCCGACTTCTCCGACCTCCCCTTGACCCCGTTGACCCCACGTGACCTCCCCGTGACCCCCCTTGACCCCACGTGACCTCTTGACCCCGCCCACGACCTTCCAGAACCTTCTGGGGCCTTCTGGGAATTTCCGGAGCCTTTTTTGGAGTTTCTCAACTCCCAATTTCAACCTCCCCTTGACCTCCCCTTGACCCCATTGACCCCACGTGACCTCCCCGTGACCCCGTTGACCCCACGTGACCTCTTGACCCCGCCCACGACCTTCCAGAACCTTCCGGGGCCTTCTGGGAATTTCCGGAGCCTTTTTTGGATTTTCTCAACCCCCAACTTCCCGACCTCCCCTTGACCTCCCCTTGACCCCGTTGACCCCACGTGACCTCTCCTTGACCCCGTTGACCCCACGTGACCTTTCGACCCCGCCCCTTCACTTCCGGAACCTTCCGGGGCCTCCTGGGAATTTCCGGGACCATTTTTGGACTTTCTCAACCCCCAACTTCCCAACTTCTCTGAACTCTCCTTGACCTCCCCTTGACCCCATTGTCCCCTCATGACCCCACCTTGACCCCGTTGACCCCACGTGACCTTTCGACCCCGCCCACGACCTTCCAGAACCTTCTGGGGCCTTCTGGGAATTTCCGGAGCCTTTTTTGGACTTTCTCAACCCCCAACTTCCTGACTTCTCCGACCTCCCCTTGACCTCCCCTTGACCCCGTTGACCCCACGTGACCTCTCCTTGACCCCGTTGACCCCACGTGACCTCCCCGTGACCCCCTCGACCCCCCGTGACCTCTCAACCCCGCCCACGACCTCCCGGAACCCTTCCGGGCCCTTCCGGATCCCCTCAGGCCCTGACGAAACCCTCTCCCCGTAGGTCGCCGCCTCCCCCCATTGGTCTCCTTGATGGCCCCGCCCCCGGAAGAGCTGATTGGTCCCCAGCCCACCCTCACCTTGACCTGTTTGGCGCGGGGCTTCTACCCGGCGGCCATTTCCGTGGCGTGGCAGAAGAACCAGGAGCTCCTCCCCCCCCGGGGCCTACGACACTTTCCAGCCAATGAGAGAGAAGGAGGCGGGGGAGGGGGTGGGCGGGGCCTCCGTGACGTCACCCGCCGCCCGCCTACTACGTCTACAGCCGCCTGGGGGTGCGGCGGGAGGACTGGGCCAATGGGGAGGCGTTTAGCTGCGTGGTGGTGCACGAGGGGCTCCCCATGAGGTTCCTCCAGCGCAGCCTCAGCCGAGGAGCCGGTAACCAATAGGGGAGCAGGACACGCCCCCCCCGGGGGAAGGGGGGGAGGGGCCAATAAAAAGTTCCGGCATTTGGATGAAATTTGCCTGGGTTTGGATTCTGGGATCGGCCCCGAAGTTTCCTCACTTTGCACCCCAAGGTCCCACAATTTTACCCAAATCCCCTGAATTTTACCCAAATTCCCTGAATTTTACCCCGAATTCTGTGAATTTTACCCAAATTTCCTCAGTTTTACCCAAATTTTCCTCAGTTTTGCTCCATTTTACCCAAATTTCCTGAATTTTACCCGAATTCTGTGAATTTAATGCAAATTTCCTCCATTTTACCCCAAAATTTCCTCAATTTTGCCCCAAAATTTTCCTCATTTTTACTCCATTTTACCCGAATTTCATGAATTTTACCCAAATTTCTCCAATTTTAACCAAATTTCCTCAGTTTTACCCTGAATTTCTTCAATTTTACCCAAATTTTCTGAATTTCACCCCAATTTCATCAGATTTACCCAAATTTCCTGAATTTCACCCAAATTTAATGGATTTTACCCAAATTTTGTGAATTTTACCCAAATTCCCTCAGTTTTACCCAAAATTGCCTCATTTTTACTCCATTTTACCCAAATTTCCTGAATTTCACCCAAATTTAATGAATTTTACCCAAATTGTCTGAATTTTACCCAAATTTCATTCATTTTACCCAGATTTCCTCAGTTTTACCCAAAATTTCCTCAGTTTCACCCAAATTTCTCCATTTTAACCAAATTTCCTCATTTTCCACCCAAATTTCCTCAATTTTACCCAAATTTCCTCAAATTTGTCCCGGATTTCCTCATTTTTACTCCATTTTACCCAAATTTCCTGAATTTTACCCAAACTCTGTGAATTTAACGTGAATTTCCTCCATTTTACCCAAAATTTCCTCAGTTTTACCCTGAATTTCCTCAGTTTTACTCCATTTTACCCAAATTTCTGGAATTTTACTGAAATTTCCTCAGTTTTACCCAAATTCCCTGAATTTTACCCAAATTTTGTAAATTTTACCTGAATTTTGTGACTTTTACCCAAATTCCCTCAGTTTTACCCGAAATTGCCTCATTTTTACTCCATTTTGCCAAAACCTTCCTCAGTTTTGCTCCATTTTACCCAAATTCCATGAATTTTATCCAAATTCCCTCAGTTTCATCCAAATTTCCCCAAATTTCCTCAAAATTTCCCCAAAATTCCCCAAATTTCACAAAATTTTGCAAAATTCTTCCAAATTCCCCAAAATCCCCCAAATTTTCCTCAATTCCCTCAAACTTCCCCAATTTCCCCTCAAATTTCTTCCGTTTCCCCCAAACTTCCTCAATTCCCCCAAATCTCAAAAATTTCCCTCAAAATTTCTCTCAAAATTCCCAAAATTTCACAAAATTTTCCAAAATTCCTCAGAATTCCCTCCAATTTTCCTCAATTTCCCCCAAATTTTCTCAATTTCCCTTCAAATTTCTTCCATTTCCCCCAAACTCCCTCAATTCCCCCAAACTGCCCCAAATCCCCA